>NC_084472.1:110387926-110689592 GCF_027409185.1 Cynocephalus volans
CAATGAGGGGTAGTGAGACAAATGTCCCAGGTATTATCATTAAAATTTATTTGTTTTTGTAGTTCAGGGGCTCTCTCTTTATTTGAAGAGGGCTTCCTCTATTGGCAAAGGAAGTACAGAGATCTCCACATTACTCCATTGTTTGCATCCCAAATTTTAGATTTTAATCCTTTCCCCAGCAAATCTGATGGGTTTGGGCTTGGTCCTCAGCCATTTCAATCCACAACTACAGGATATATGTTGTTACTTTAGTGCTGCTGCAGAGGCTTTCTGCTTGCCTATTTGCATATTTAGTTGCTCATTCACAGCTGTCCCTTTTTCTATTTTTCATTATGTGCATCCTTTAGGGCTGTCATAAGAAGCTAATTGACCACCAAATTTTTATTGTTACTTTGGTCACCATAGCAAATAAATGCTTTGATTTTTCTGACAATGTGGCCTCCGCCTGTACCTTATCTTATGCCAACTTTGGTGATAGTTTGAGAAATCATGATGCCATTGCATTCCATGAATTACTAGTATCCCATTTCTTTTTGGCAAGAATGTTATTTGTGCAATTGCTAAATACGTGAACAGTCTAATCCAAGAATGCTATCTAGAGGTTTTGTTTTCTGTGGCTTCTCCTGATACCAGTCCCTGTGTCAAGATCCTAGCAGAAAGCTTATAAATTGGGTACTTTGGTTATGTGTCCACTTCATGAGCTGGAAAGAAATCATGTGCACTATCCTACATGAATATCACAGCTGTTGTAGGAAATTAGGATTAAAGATATACATATATATACAGCCAAAAGTCTAATGTAAATTTTCTTCATCAAAAACAGTCCTTTTATATAGTTATGGTAGCTATGTAAGATTTATGTCAGGTGCTCAATTGTTAAATTATGGCAGAGCTTGGCACAGATTCAATATGCTTATATCTTGGTAAAACTTCATTAGAATAGTTTCAGCTTTTTACCTGTTTAAGGAACCATATCTCTCTTTTCTTAAGTATCTGATAAAACAATTAAAATGTTCAGAACTGGTAGAATTTTTTCACCACCCTCCACAAATTGTCTGTCCTTTGAATTTTATTTGTTATTATTGTAGTATCCCAAGGAGATCACGCTGGAGGCGTTTTCAGTTATTGTCACCCAGATGCTAGGACTCAATCTGGGAATATCATACGATGACCCGAAGAGATGTCAGTGTTCAGAAGCTATTTGTGTGATGAATCCAGAAGCTATGTAAGTCTTCTAAAAAGATTTACTTACTGATTAGTTTTATTTTGTTTTAAATATGTGAATTGTGAAAATTTATTATTCTCTTGCAGCACAAATTAACTATAAATGGACCAAGTTCACTATGAAATATAAACATGCAATTTTACGTATAGGATTAGTATGGAAGGAGGTGCACCATTAAAGACAATCAAGTAATATACATTAGCAAAAGAATTTTTCTTAGACTGTATATTTTATGAAAGCATTTAATTTATTGCTTATGTCAGCAGGCCATAATAAGTGGATTTTGTTTGAGACAAAAATTTTTCTTTTTTTACACAGAAATTATTTAAAAAATAGAATGGGGCTTATAAAGTTCATATTTTCTGTCTTAAAATTATCCAAGTACGTATCTAAATATGTACCCTTTATCTATCAAATAATATATTTGATAGATAAATAATATTATTATATTATTCAGACCATCATCTTTTATTTTTCTTGTTTGGTATATAAGGAACTTAAAGACATATGCCATTCTCAATTTCTCTTTATTTACTAAAAAAAATAAAATTCAAAGTGGATTAAAGACTTAAATATAAGTCTTGATTTATACACTTTGATATAATGATGTTTAGGACATAAATCTCTATGATTCATATTTTTACTGTGAGTTGCATTATTTATTAGAGTAAAATGACACTCTATGCACTTTGCTGTCTTTTGGTTGGGAATGATGTGCAGTGACAACTCCTTTGCAGAATTTTTACTGTTCAGTGTATACAAGGCTATTAGTGAAGAAATGAACAATTTTCCTTTGTCTTTGTTTAAATTTTAAAATCTCCCATTTCATTTTTGTTTGCCTAATATTATTGTTATTATTTTAGATTTTAGATAATTTATTACATACATGTGGGGTAAAATGTTGATCTTCAATAACTGTGTACAACGTGTGATGGTTAGATCAGGATAGTTCGCTTGTTCATCATTGCAATGCGCGATCATTCTTTGTGTCCGTTGACCAATTCCTCAGTGGTCCCCCTCTTTCTTCCCCTCCCCTCCTCTTTTCCACCTCTGGTAACCACGGTTCTTTTCTCTCTTTCTAAAAGTTCAACATATTGCTGTGATCATAGTTTCTTTCTTTCTCTCTGTCTCTCTTTATTGGTTTTTTGTTTAATTATAGATTCAGCTCCCAGTTATGACAGCACATGAAGTATTTTTCCTTCTGCACCTGGTTTGTTTCACTTAGGATAATTTTTTGCAGGCTCATAACGTTGCTGCGAATAGTAGAATTTTATTCGTTTTATGGCTGAGTATCATTCCATTGTGTATATATATCACAATCTCCTTATCCAGTTATCCATCAGTGGACATTTATGTTGGTTCCATCACCTGCCTATTGTCAATAGAGCCGTAGTACACATGGGAGTGCAGGTGTCCCTTCGACCTGATGATTTCCACTCCTCTGGATATATCCCCAGTAGTGGGATTGCTGGACCGTATGGAAGCTCTACCTGTAGTTGTTTGAAGAACCTCCATGCTGTTCTCTACAATGGCTGTAAATTACAGTCCCACCAACAGTGCAGAAAGGTTCCTCTTTCTCCACATTCTCACCAGCATTTATTATTTTGTGTCTTTTTTATAATAGCCTGTCTGATTGTGGTGAGGTGGTATCTCAAAGTGGTTTTGATTTGCATTTCCCTGATGATTAGTGACATTGAGCATTTTTTCATATACCTGTTGGCCATTTGTACGTCTTCCTTTGAGAAATGTCTATTCGGCTCCTTTTCATATTTTTAATTGGGTTATTATTTATTTATTTATTTGCTGTGAAGTTGTTTGAGCTCTTTGTATATTCTAGATATTAATCCCTTGTCAGATGCATAGTTTGAAGATATTTTCTTCCATTCTGTAGGTTGTCTTTTCATGCTGTTGATTGTTTCCTTTGCTGTGCAGAAGCTTTTTAGTTTGATATAATTCCATTTGTTCATTTTTTCATTTGTTGACTGTGCTTTTGCGGTGTTATTCATAAAGTCTTTGTCCTAAACCCTGGAATGTTTCCCCTATGTGTTCATCTAGGAGTTTTAAAGTTTCAGGTCTTATATTTAAGTCTTTAATCCATTTTGAATTGATTTTGTTATATGGTGAGAGATACGGATCAAGTTTCATTCTTCTGTATACGGATACCCAGTTTTCCCAGCACCATTTGTTGAAGAGGCAGCCTTTTCCCCAGTGTCTGTTCTTGGTGTCCTTATCAAAGATCAGCTGGCTATAAATACGTGGGTTGATTTCAGGGTTCTCTGTTCTGCTCCATTGGTCCAAGTGTCTGTTTTTATGCCAGTACCATACTGTTTTTGTTACTGTAGATTTGTGGTATAGTTTGAAGTCAGGAAGTGTAATGCCTCCAGCTTGAATTTTTTTGCTCAGGATTCCATTGGCTTTTCAGGGTCTTTCTATAGATTCAATGTGATCCCCATCAAAATACCTATGACATTCTTCACAGAAATAGAGAATGCAATCCTAACATTCATGTGGAACAACAATAGACTAAATTTCTGTTTTTGCTTTTAGAGTAGTTTTATGATGTGGAAAAACTATCATTCAAAGAATAAGAAGTTATAGTTGGAGACCAAAACCAAATATATAATATTTGTGTGACTTTGGGAAAATGACTTTGACCTTGCTTAGATTTACTTTTCTCATCTTTATATGGGAATAGTTATGCCTATTCTCTTATTTCACAGGGTGATATAAGAATGAAATGATAAAGTGGGAAAGTGTCCTCTAAACTGTGAAATCCCGTAAATCTGTGATAGATTAGCTATGGTAATTTCTAAACTTACCAATTTTCCCTGAGTAGTATATTAGAGAAGAGCTACAGCAGGTGTTCTTAGTATTCTGTAGTTCCTCTGTTTGTGAAAATGGACTGTGATAGGTATGACCTCCTCATTATTGAAGAACAATCAAATGTCAAAAGTGAAAATCAGGCATTAACTTTCAAAAACATGCTCTTTTCATAGTTACTCCTAAGCACCAGCTAAAGGTTAACTCTTATGTTCTAAAAATAACTCACTCAAACATAAATACACACACACAAACATATAATTATATTACAAATTATCTCTAAAAAGATATACATTTTGCCTAAGGCCTCAGAAGTCACAGGGTTGGTACTAGTCCACAAATTTATCTAATTTCAAAGCCTTGATCTTATTTCTACTCCACACTTACTTCATTTAGTAGACAGTTAATATATTGGGATTAGCTTAAACCAAGTCGCGAGAGAACATTAGTATGTATTGGTACAAATTTCATCCTTATAATTCAGTGCTTTTGTCAGTATATCTTTTTGATGATTTAATTTATATCAACTTTTTAAAAATGGGAAGTTCATGTAATAAAGCCTCACTTTACTTTTTAAAACATATATTAAAATTTATTTTAAAGCTACAGCAACTGTGCAGCATGGTACTGGCTCAAGAACCAGTCAGCATCAATGGCACATAACCGACTACTCTAAAACCAACCTTACTATGGGTATAAAAGCAACATGAGGTGAAAAGAAGCATTGCAAATCAATGGGAAAGGGTTGGATTAACCAATGGTGTTGAGAAAATTGACTACTTGTAAGACAATCGTTCTAGATATTTATTGTTTTCTCAAGTAGATTTAGATAAATTATAGCACTAAATATAAGAAACCTCATAACTATAGATAAAAACATAAGTGAATTTTTAAATGATCTTAGAGTGGGTAAAACCTATCGAAGCTTTATTATTTTTTAATTAATTATTTTAATTGAACATTTTGATAGGGTACAAAGTGATATTTCAATACCTGTGTACAGTATGTGATGATCAAATGAAGGTGATTAGGTTTGGAGAGGATGGAGCTCTGGAGTGAGACCAAAACTTAAAGAGAAAAATAGCAGCTTAAATAAGAGAAGGGTGTTACTGCACTGGCTAAGACCACCACTGCAGTATTGAATTGGACTGGTGAAAGCAGAAATACTGGTCTTATGTGCCATTTTGTAGAGGAAAGCATTTGGTATTTCACCAGCAATTATGGAGTTAGCTGTAGGTTTTTTGTAGATGCCCTTTATCAGATTAAGCAAGTTAAATTCCTGGAGGAACCTGGGCAGGCAGGAGAACAGGCCAGCCACCCACCAGACTCCTGCCCCACCTGCAGGAGGTGGGACCCTGCACCATACCACCACCAATGGGGGAGGCACGCAGGCAGGCAGAACCGGCCAGCCACCCGCCAGACCCCTGCCCCGCCTGTGCAGGAGGCAGGACCCTGCGCTGTACGGCCGTTGATGGGGGTGGCACCCAGGCAGGCAGGAGAATAGGACAGCCACCCACCCAGGCCCACCCTGCCCACGCATCATGCTTTTACACTGCAGGAGGCTTCACACAGCTTGCATGGTGATGGTCTACAGCAGCCACCACCACAGCTAATACTGTTATAAGGACAGCTTGCTGCCTTACTAACATCCATGACCACTGTGCAGGTGGCCTGCTATATATTTGACTTCACTGACACAAGGAGTCACTGGACAAGCCTAGAAAAAGAGGGCAGAGTCTTTCTCCTCAAAGTCCATTCCAGAGTAAAAGAGGCAGCTGATCTACCAGATGACCAAAAGTCAGTGTAGAGATACTAGAAATATGAAAAAATCAGAAAATATGACACCACCAAAGAAATTCAGTAAGTCTCAAGTACCAGACATTACAGAACAGGAAATCCTTGAAATGACTGAGAAGGATTTCTGAGTAACCATCTTAAGGAAACTCAATGAGATAACAAAGGATTCTGTAAGACAACACAATGAAATGAGAAAAAATATCCAGGATGTGATAGATGAAATTTAAAGAGATTAGTACCATAAAAAGGATGTAGTGAACTCCTGGAACTGAAGGATGCATTCAACGAAATAAAAACACTACTGAGGGCTTAAGCAGCAGATTAGAACAAGCTGAAGAAAGAATCTCTGAATTCAGTGATGGTCTTTATGAAACAACTCAGGCAGAAAACAAAAAAGAAAAAAGAATTTTAAAAAATGAGTAATCTCTAAGAAAGCTAGCATACAACCTGAAGTGTACAAACAGCCAAACCATGGGTATATTAGTCCTTTTTTTGTGTTGCTATAACAGAATACCTGAGACTGGGTAATTTATGAAGAACAGGTTTATTTGGCTCACGATTCTGGGACAGCTGCATCTGGCACGGGCCTCAGGCTGCTTCTACTCGTGGCAGAAAGTGGCAGGCAGCAGCGGGTACAAGCAGATCACATGGTGAGAGGAAGCAAGAGAGAGAAGCAAGAGAGAGAGACAGAGACAGAGAGATACAGAGACAGAGACAGAGAGAAGTGAGAGAGAGAAGAGAGAGACAGAGCGAGAGAGAGAGCAGAAAGGTGCCAGCGTGTTTTAAACAACCATCTCTCATGGGAACCAATATAGTGAGAACTTACTATGTCCACCCCCCAGGGAGAGCATTAATCCAGTCATGAGGGATCTGCCCCCATGACTCAAACAGCTCCCAACACTACCACATCAGAGATCAGATTTCCACATGAGTTTTGAGGGGACAATGACATCCAAACTCTCTCAATGGGTGTTCCTGAAGGGGAGGGGAAAATAAAGGCATTGAAAATCTATTCAGTTAAATAATTATGGAAAATTTCCCAGATATAGGGGAAGACTCAGACCTTCAGATGCAGGAAGCTCAAAGATCCCCAAACAATTTCAATCCAAAAAGATACTCTCCAAGATATATTTTAGTCAAACTGGCAAAGGTCAAAGACAAAGAGAATTCTATAAGCAAGAGAAAAGTGTCAAGTTGCTCATATGGGAGCCCTCATCAGACTAACAGCAGGCTTCTCAGCTGAATCTCTACAGGCCAGAAGAAAATGGGATAATATATTCAAAATACTAAAAGAAAAAAACTGCCAGCCAAGAATACTATACCCAGCAAGGCTATACTTCAGAAACGAGGGAGAAATAGTATATTTCCCAGACAAACAAAAACTGTGGGAGTTCATCACCATACAACCAGTCCTGCAAGAAATTCTTAAGGGAGTCCTGCATCTGAAATCTGAGAAACAATAATTACTACTACAAATACACAGGTAAGAACAAAACCCACCACTAAAAGAAGGACAAAAGAAACTAAACTTGCCACCTCAAAAAAACTCCACAAACATGAAAGACGAATAATCAAGGGAGAGGAAAGGAGCAAATGATACTCAAAACATCTAAATAAAAAGCCATAAAATGCAAGGAACAAGACAAACCCTCACAATAACAACCCTAAATGTAAATGGATTAAACTCCCCACTTAAAAGACACAGACTGATGGATTGGATCTAAAAGGAAGACCCAACTATATGCTGTCTTCAAGAGACTCATCTCACCAGTAAATATGTACATAGACTAATAGGAAAGGGATGGAAAAAGATTTACCACACAAATGGAAACCAAAAACTAGCTGGAGTAGATATTCTTACACTGGATAAAATAGACTTTAAACCAAAAACCATAAAAAGAGACACAGAAGGCCACTATATAAAGATAAAGGGATCTATCCATCTAGAAGACATAACTATCATAATTATATATGCACCCAACACTGGAGCACTCAGATATATAAAGCAAACACTATTAGACCTAAATAAAGAGACCCCAATATTATAATAGTGGGTGAACTGAACACCCCCCGGTCCTCATTGGATAGACCATCCAGGCAACAAATGAACAGAGAAACACAAGATTTAAACTACACTTTAGACCAATTGGACCTGGCAGACATCAACAGAGCATCTCATCCAACAACTGCAGAATATTCATTCTTCTCATCAGCATTAGGAACTTTTTCTAAGATAAACCACATGTTAGGTCACAAACCAAATCTCAAAAACTTTTGAAAAATCAAAATCATCTCAGTTATCTTTTCAGACCACCATGGATTAAAACTAGAAATTAATAGCAACCAAAAACTCAGGACTCTGTACAAGTACATGGAAATTAAATAACTCCTGAATGACCAAGAAGAAGTTAAAGCGGAAATGAAAAAATTTCTAGAAAATAACAAAAATAAAGACTCATATCAAAACATTTGGGATGCCTTAAAAGAAATACTAAGAGGGAAGTTTATAGCAATAAATGCTTACATTAAAAAATAGATTTCAAGTAAACAACCTAATTCTGCACCTGAAAGAACTAGAAAAACAAGAACAATCCATTTCAAAGTTAGTAGATAGAAAGAAATAATTAAGATTAGAGCAGAATAAAATAATATAGAGACTCCCCCAAAATACAAAAAATCAATGAAAAAAGTTGTTTTTTTGATAAGATAAACAAAATAGACAAACCATTAGCTAGGTTACCAAAATTAAAAATTAAAAATTAAAAAAAAGAGGGAGAAGACCAAAATAAGAAAAATCAGATACGAAAAAGGAAACATTACAACTGATTCCACAAAAATAAAAAAATTATTATAGACTATTATAAACAACTATATGCCAACAAATACGAAACCTGGAGGAAGT
The DNA here is from genome assembly GCF_027409185.1 of Cynocephalus volans. Lineage (NCBI taxonomy): Eukaryota > Metazoa > Chordata > Mammalia > Dermoptera > Cynocephalidae > Cynocephalus > Cynocephalus volans. The sequence goes on from NC_084472.1 coordinate 110,396,671, forward strand.
GGATAAATTTTTGGACACATACAAACTACCAAGACTGAATCATAAAGGCACAGAAAACTTCAACAGACCAATAACAAACAATGAGATTGAAGCAGTGATCAGCAGTCTCTCAACAAATAAAAGCCCAGGACCAGATGGCTTTACTGCTGAATTCTACCAAACATTTAAAGAGTTATTATTACCAATTTTCTTCAAATTATTCCAGAAAATTGAAACAGTCACCACTCTCCCAAACTCATTCTGTGAGGCCAGCATCACCTTGATACCAACACCAGACAAAGATACTACAATCAAAGAAAACTAGAGACCAGTATCTCTGATGAACATAAACACAAAAATCCTCAATAAAATACTAGCAATCAGAATATAGCAACACATCAAAAAAATTTTGTATTTTGGCAGGGCCAGCGTCACGCTGCATCACCCTTTCTGCTCTCATACTGGGGCTCCTCTTGGTTGGGTGTTCGGGTTCTCAGAGGGATGAGTGGGTCAAGGCCACAGACACCAGGACTGAAGTGTGCAGTCTCCACACCCAGGCTGCCGGCCAGGGAGGGTAGGGGCTTTCTGGGGATCCTGGGAGAAACACAGAAAAGCTCTTTTGTCCAGTGGGCATGGACAGGAAGGCACTGGGTGGTCCCCAGTGCCACAGCTCTGGATGAACAGGAGACCCCCCGACAGCCAAAGCACAGCACATCCCAGTGGTCACATCGGAAGGCCAGCTTTAGCACTGGTGGATGTCTCATACTTGGCTAGACTTCAACTGCTTTGAGAGAAGCTCCTTGCTGGCCCTTAAGCCAATCAGTTAATGGAGTGAGAACAAGAGATGACCTTCTAGCTGGTTTTGGAGGCGCTGTTTCTGTCCCCAGAAGAGATGGGACTTCTTGTAACCTCTTGCAGGAAAGAGCCCGTAGTGGAATTGTGGGCACAATTTCAAGTACCTCCCTATGGGGCAGGCACTCTCAGTGTGCCCATTTTACAGATGGGGAAATTGAGGTTCAGAAGTCGCAGCTACTTTCTACTTCTGCGAGTTCAACTTTTTAAAATTCCCTTTATAAATGAGATCATACAGTATTTTTCTTTCTGTGCCTGGCTTATTTCACTTAGCATAATATTCTCTGGGTTCATCCATGTTTTTTCAAATGACAGAATTTCTTTCTTTTAAAAGGCTGAATAGTATTACATTATGTGTATATATCACATTTTCTTTATCCACTTATTCACTGATGGGCAGTTAGGTTGTTGCTATATCTTGGCTCTTGTGAATTTGTACAGCACAATGACAATAGTTAATAATAATGTACTGTTATTTGAAATTTGCTATGAGAGTGGATTTTAAACGTTTTTTTAAACGTTTTTTCAGCAAAATAATGTGTGTGAGGTTATGATTTAATTATTCTGTAACGTATACAATACATACATATAATGCATAAATCAAAACATCACATTGTACCATAAATGTATACAATTTAAAAAATAACCGTGTGAATTATCATCCTGCCAATTTATAAGCTGTTTGACTTTTGTGGTTTTAGCTTCTCTGAACTTTAGTTCAATTTCTATAAAATGTTAATGATGATACCAGTTTCCCTGTTTTGCGCTGAGGGTTAACCAATCAAGTATATAAAATGTGTGGCTCATAATAAGTGCTCAGTAAGTGTCAATTTCCTCCTTGCTTTACAGTTTTTGCTACATATTGAGACTGACATCCTATGGAAATATTCTCTGAGGTTATCTTTATTAGTGGTATATGCACATAATTACATAAAGTTTTGATAAATATACAGTTTCTTTGAGATCTTTGAGGAATTTCAGGACTAATTATGGTATCAGTAGTTTAATAAAAGTTTGCTGTTAATTGGGTGTTAATTTTCAATTGGAGAAATGTTTATTCAAGTCCTTTGCATATTTTTTAAATAGTTTTTTTCTTTTTTGCTATTACGCTGTAATTAGTTTTGTTTTAATAAGAACATGTATTCCAGTGAATGAACGACTTTGGTCTCTAAGCACTTATTATAAACATTATTACCTTTTAAATTTAACATTTTGAAATTAATTTGTATAATATAGAATTGTGTCATCGGTGTACTGCCATTGACAGTATATGGATTTATTTTTAGGCAATCCAGTGGTGTGAAGACTTTTAGTAATTGCAGTTTGAGCAACTTCGAAAGTTTCATTTCAAATATGGGTGCCAAATGTCTTCAGAATAAGCCACAAATGCAAAGAAATCCGAGACCAATCTGTGGCGATGGCAAAGTGGAGGGACATGAAATCTGTGATTGTGGTACTGCAGTAGTAAGTTCTGAATACCAGGAAAATTGATTAATAAATTTATTGTTTTAGTTCATCTCTTTTTCATAAATGTTATGTATCTCAAATATGGCTGAGTACCATGCAGAATATTGACAGTAAGTGAAATTGGGTTGAAATACATACAAGAAAATACTGTCTAGGTTTTACTAGGTTAAAGAGTTTTGGACAAATTTAAAATGTTCTGCAAAAAAGGTTTTCATGATGGGGAAAAAAAGGGGTCTATAATAAGCTTTTGGATTCCAGATTAAATATATAAGATCTTTCCAAGTCTCTGCTTAAACTTTGGACATTTCATAAGCGTCTTACTGAAAATTAATGTGTCAGCATCCTGTTAGGGTTCATGTGTCCTTTGCAATGGAATCACTAGTATGGTGAGGGAATCTCTATTAATATTGCGGTCTAAACACTAAGTGATTTTGATCATTCACTTGACAGGAATCCCTGAAAATGTAATGAATGCAAAAGGTTTAGGTTATAATGCTTTATGAAAATTCAGTGTTTTCTGCAATACTGTAGATATTATATATTTCCCTGATAGAACTGATATTAGAGTTATATTCATAGGTCTGAATTACACATACCTATATCACATTGTTTTAATTATTGTCTTTGTATTCTTATTAGTAAGTTGTTTGAATTCCTTATATATTTTGGATATTAGCCCCTTATCATGTGTATGGTTTGCAAATATTTTCTCCCAGTCCATGGGTTGTTTCTTCACTCTGTTGTTTCCTTAGCTGTATGAAAGCTTTTTGTTTGTTTGCTGTCAGCCCAATTGTTTATCTTTGTTTATGTTTTCAGTTCTTTTGAGGTAATATCCAAGAAATCATTGCCCGGCTCAATGTCATGGAGATTTTCCTCTGTTATCTTCAGGTTGTTGCATAGTTTCAGGTCTTACATATAAATCTTTAATTCATTTTGAGTTGAATTTTGTTTATGTTGAGATTTATAAGGGCCTAATTTTATTCTTCTCTATGTGGATGTCTATTTTTCCTAACACCATTTGATGAGGGGACTGTTATTTCCCCAATGTGTGTTCTTGGCACCTTTGTTGAAAAACAGTTGGCTGTAAATGTTTGGATTTATTTCTGGGCTCTCTGTTCTGTTACATTGGTGTATGTGTCTGTTTTTATTCCAGTACCACAATGTTTTGCTTAATGTAGCTTTGTAGTTTATTTTGAAGTCAGGTAGTGTGATGCCTCCAGTTTATTCTTTTTGCTCTTCATTGCTTTGATATTTGGGGTATTTTGAGGTTCCATATAAATTTTTATTTAAAAAAAATTTTTCTGTGATGAATGTCATTGGTATTTTGAGAGGGACTGCATAGAATCTGTAGATTGCTTTGAGTAGTATGGACATGAACAATATTAATTTTACCAATTCATACACAGGGGATTTTAAAAATTTGTGTCTTCTTCAATTTCCCTTATCAATATTTTATAGTTTTCATCATTGAGATTATTTTTACCTCTGTGGTTAAATTTATTTTTAAGTGTTTTATTTGTTTTGTAGCTATTGGAAATGAGATTTCTAAAAAAATTCATTTTTCAGATAGTTTGCTATTAGAGAGTAGAAATGCTATCGATTTTTGTATGTTGATTTTGTATCCTGCTACTCTACTAAATTTTTTATTAGTTATAACAACTTTTCTTGATGGAGTCTTTAGGGTTTTCTGTATATAAGATCATGTCATCTGCCAACAGAGATAATGTAACTTCTTTGTTTTTAATTTGGATGCCTTTTAATTCTTTCTCTTGTGTAATTGCTATAGCTAGAACTTCCAGAACTAGTGAAAGTGGGCATCTTTGCCTTGTTCCAGACCTTAAAAAAAACCCTGCAACTTTTTCCCGTACAGTATGGTGTTAGCTGTGGATTTGTTGTATATGGCATTTATTGTGTTGAGGTACTTTCCTTTTATACCTAATTGTTGAGAGTTCTTATCAGGAAGGAATATTGGATTTTGTCAAGAGCTTTTTGTACATCTATTGAAAGGATCATATGGTTTTTGTATTTCATTCTATTAATATAATGTGTCATGTTTTTTAATTTGCATATGTGGAACTATTTTGGCATCCTTGGGATGAATCCTGCTTGATCATAGTGAATGATCTTTTTAATGTACTGCTGAACTTGGTTTGCAAGAAACTGTTACAAATCGTTGCATCTATGTTCATCAGGGATATTGGCCTGTAGTTTTCTGTTTTCCTTGTGCCCTTGCCTGGTTTTGATATCAGGGTAATGCTGGCCTCACAGAATGAGTTTGGAAGAATTTCCTCCTTTTCAATTTTTTGAAACAGTTTGAGGAGAATTGGTATTAGTTCTTCCTTAAACGTTTGGTAGAATTCAGCAGTGAAGCAATCAGGTCATGGGCTTTGCTTTGATGGAAGACTTTATTACGGATTCAGTCTCTTTATTCATTACTGGTCTTTTGAGATTTTGCATGTCTTTATTGTTCAGTCTTGGTAAGTTTTACTTGTTCAGAAATTTTATCCATTTTTTTTTTTAGGACGTCCAATTTGTTGGTGTGTACTTTGTGTACTTGTCCCCAGTAGTCTCTTATTTTCGTATTTCTATAGTATCAGTTGTAATGTCTTCTTTTTTATTTTTTATTTTATTTGGTTGAGTCTTCTCTTTTTTTCTCAGTCTAGCTTAATCTTGTTTTTCTTTAAAGAAAAACTCTTTGTTTTGTGGGTCTTTTATATATTTTTTGATTCTCTATTTTATGTATTTTTGCTCTAATCTTTATTATTTCCTTTCTTTTACTAATTTTGAATTTCCTTTGTTCTTGTTTTTCTAGTTTCTTAAGGTGTAATGCTATGTTGTTTATTTGCAATTTTTCTTTTTTTTTTGACAGTTTTTGTCATTGAAATATAATTGATTATACATATTTCTGGCTCAGATTTGAATATCAATACCTGGGTACAATATATGGTGATCAAATCAAGATAATTAGTATACTCATGTTTACAAAACGCTCTGTGAGAGTTAACAAGTTTCTCTCTACCCCCCGCCCCCTTTCCCACCACTAATAATCACAGCTCTGTTATTTCTGAAAGTTCAACGTATTACTGTGATTGTTGTTTCTATATTTTCTTTCTTTCTTTTTTCCTTCCTTCCTTCCTTCCTTCCTTCCTTCCTTCCTTCCTTCCTTCCTTCCTTCCTTCCTTCCTTCCTTCCTTCCTTCTTTCTCTCTTTCCTTCATTCCTTCCTTCCTACCTTTTAGCTTCCACTTATGAGTGAGAACGTGAGGTGTTTCTTTTTCTGTGCTTGGCTTACTTCACATAAAATAATTTTCTCTAAGTTCATTCATGTTGCTGTGAATGGCAGAATTTCACTCTTTTTTTTTATGTCAGAGTAGTATTCCACTAGTATTTTCTTCTTTTTTGATGTAGGAGTTTATTACTCTATACTTTCCTCTTAGAAATGCTTTTGCAGTATTTTATATGTTTTGTTATATTGTGTTTCCATTGGTATTTGTCTCAAGAAACTTTAAAATTTCCCTTTTAATTTCTTCATTGACAAATTAGTTGTTCAGGAGCATGTTGTTTAATTCATATGCATTCGTACAATTTCAAAATTCTGTTATTAATTTCTAGTTTTATACCACTGTGGTCAAAACCATACTTGATATGATTCCAATCTGCTTAAATTTCTTGACTTGTTTTGTGGTCTAACATATGCTTTATCCTGAAGAATGTTTCATGTGCTCTTGAGAAGAATCTGCACTTTGAAAATGTTGGGTGGAATGGTCTGCTGCTTTCTTAGGTCCATTTGGTCTAGAGTTCAATCTAAATGTGATGTTTCTTTGTAGATTTTCTGTGTTGATGATCTGTCCATTGCTGGAAGTGTGGCATTTAAATCCCATACTTAATCTTGTATTTCAGCCTATCTCTCCCTTTATTTATTGATATTTATTATTTATTATTTATTTATTGATACTTGCTTTAAATATTAGGTGCCTGAATGTTGGGTACATATATATTTACCCTTGTTATATCCTCTTCCTGAATTGACCCCTTTATCATCACATACTGACATTTGTCTTTTTTAATGCTTTAGCTCAGTCTATTTTATCTGATATAACTATAGCTGCTCCTGCTCTCTTCTGGTTTCCATTTGCATGGAATATCTTTTTTCATCGCTTCACTTTTATTCTTTGTGTTTCTTTACTGGTGAAGTGAGTCTCTTGTAGGCAGCATATAGGTAGGGTTTTGTTTTGTTTTCTTACTTATTCAGGTACATTTTCTCTTTTAATTGGAGAATTAATTCTTTTACATTCAAGGTAATTCCTGATAGGTAAGGACTTATTACTGCCATTTCATTAATTGTTTTTAGTTGTTTTATGTATTCTTTCTTCGTTTCCTCCTCTCTTACTGTCTTCTTGTGGTTAAATTTTTTTTTCTAGAAATTTGTTTTGATTTCTTGCATTTTACTTTTAATGTGTAAATTACAGTTTTTGCTGTGTTTAATGAGACTTACTAAAACATCTTATAGTTATATCAGAGTATATGAAGCAAATAACCACCTATGTCAGCATTGAAAAATAAACAGACAAAACCTATGCCCTTTAACTCCATCCCCCCCACATTCTGAATATTTGATGTAACAATTTACATCATTTTATATTGCATATTTCTTAAGAAATTGTTGTAGTTATTATTTTCAATATTTTTGTCTTTTGCCCTTCATAATAAGGATATAAGTGGTTTACACCACACCATTACATTGTTAGAGCATTCTGTAATTTGACTTTATTACTCACCAGTGAGTTTATATCTTCAGACATTTTTGTGTTACTCATTAGCATCATTTTCTCTCGTCTTGAAGAACTACCCTTAGCATTCCTTGTAAGGCAGGTTTGTTGTTAATGAACTCCCTCAGCTTTTGTTTGTCTGGGAAAGTTTCTGAAGGACAGTTTTTCTGGATACAGTATTTTTGGTTGGCAACTTCTTTTTCCCTTCACCGCTTTAAATATATCATCCTACTCTCTTCTGGCCTGTAAAGTTTTTGCTGAGAAGTTGTTGCTAGTAGTATTCGAAGTCCTTAATATGTTATTTGCTTTTCTCATGCTGCTTTCAGGATCCTCTCTTTGTTTTTGACCTTTGATAATTTGATTATGATATGTCTTGGTGTAGTCTTTTTTATATGGACCCTGATTGGAGACCTTAGACCTTCCTGTATCTGGATATTTGTATCTTTTTCCAGGTCTGGATAGTTTTCTGCTATTAATTCTTGAAATAACTTTCAATCCATTTGTCTTTCCATATCTCCTCTTGAACTTCAATAATGTGCACATTTCTTCTTTTTATGTTATCTTATAGATTTGTAACATTTCTTCATTCCTTTTTATTATTTTTCTCCTCCAATTGTATATTTTTAAATAACAAATTTCAAGTTTACAGATCCTAAATGATGTCAGATCAGTTCTGCTATTGTTGCTCTCTATTGCATTTTTTATTTCTTTCATTGTATTTTTCAGCTTTAGGATTTATTTTTAATTTTTTTATTATTTTAATCTCTGTCAAATTTCTCTGATAAATTTCTGACTGTTTCTCTGTTTTCTTGAAGTTTGCTGAGCTTTTTTTCAACAACTACTTTGAGATATTTGTGGGACAGATCACAAATCTTCATCCTTTTAGGGTCTGTCACTGGCAGCTTAGGTTATTCATTTGGTGAGGTCCTATTTTCCTGCTTGTTCTTGATGCATGTTGATGTGCATTAAGGTCTGAGCACTGAAGAATTAGTTATTGGTTTAAGTATTTGCAGTCTGGCTTTGCGTCTGTTCTTCTTCAGTAAGTCTGTTCAGAAGTCCTAAGATACTAACTTATGTTTTCTAAGCCCATGACCACTTAAGCCTTTTCGGTCCTAGATGGCTTTATTTTAAAAAATATTTTAATTAATTTACTTTTATTGTCCATGTTTGTGTGGTACAGCTCATTGTTTCAATATATGCATATATTATATAATGATCTAATCAGAATAGTTAGCATAGCTATCATCTGTACATTTATCATTTCTTTGTAGTTATAATGTTGAAGTTCCTCTTTTCTGGCTATATTGAAATATACAATACAATATTATTAGCTGTTGTCACCCAATGGCACCAGAACTATTCTCCCTATCTGACTGTAACTCAGTAACTTTTTACCAGTCTACCAAACTTTCCCTGGCCTCACCTCCCTGCCTCCTTTCCCTGCCTCTGGTAGCCACTGTTCTACTCTCTATTTCTCTTTTTTTTCTTCTCTTCTAAGTTTATTTTTCTTAATTGGCCCATGATAATTGTATATATTTATGAAGTACATTATGATATTTGGATATATTCACACTGTGTGAGATGATCATGTTAGAGTGCTTAGTATGTCCATCACCTCAAACATTTCTCACTTTTTGTGTTAGAAACATTCAACACCATCTTCACTAGATATTCAAAGATACACAGTATTTGTTGTTAAACTGTAGTCTTCCTATATTACTGTAGAATGCTAGATCTCATCCTTCCTATCTCTCTACTGTTTGTGTCCACTTGCTACTCTCTCCTTCTCGCCTCACCTCCTTCCCACCACCAGCTTCTAGTAACCACTATTCTGCTCTCTACTTCTATGAGATCAACTTTTTTTTAGTTTCCACGTATGAGTGAGAACATGTGATATTTCTCTCTCAGTGCCTGGCTTATTTCACTTTACATAATTTTTCCAAGCTCATCCATGTTGCTGCAAATGGCAGAATCTTATATATATTTTTTATGGCTGAGTAGTATTTCATTGTGTATGTATAACATGTTTATCCAATTATCTGTTGAAAGACATTTAGGTTGGTTCTAACTCTTGGCTATTGTGAATAGAGCCACAATAAACATGGGACTGCATGTCCCATTTTTGACTTCCATTTGATTTTGATTTCCACTTCCATTCCTTTGGGGATATGGTTTTGGTTTTGATATCATGGTAATGCTGGCCTCATAGTATGAGTTTGGAAGAATTCCATCCTCTTTAATTAAAAAAAAATATTTTAAGAAGTCTTTGTATTAGCCCTTTTAAAAATTTTTGGTAGAAATCAGCTGTCCAGCCATCTTTTCCTTGGCTTTTCTTTGTAGGGAGAATTTTTATTAGTGATTCAATCTCATTACTTATTACTGTTCTATTTAGGTTTTGTATTGCTTCTTGAATCAGTCTTAGCAGGGCATATGTGTCCAGGAATTTATCCATTTCCTCTAGGTTTTTATGTTTATTGTCATATAGTTGTTCATACTATTCTCTAATGATGCTTTTTATTTCAGTGCTATATGCTTTAATGTCTTTATTTGCCTTTCTGATTTTATTTATTTGTGTCTTTTTTTTCCTGTTTAGTCTGGCTAATGGTTTCTCAATTTTGTTTATCTTTTCAGAGAACCAACTTTTCGGTTGATTACTCTTAAATACTGTATTTTTAGCCTTTATGTTATTTATTTCTGCTCTAATTTTTATTAATTATTTTCTTGTACTTATTTTGAGTTTAGTTTGTTCTTGCTTTTCCAATCCCTTGAGGTGCATTGTTAGGCTGTTTGTTTGAAATCTTTCTAGTTTTTTTTTTTTTTTAATGTAGGTGTTTATTGCTATAAAATTTTTGTTAATGGGCCAAGCCCATGGCGCACTCGGGAGAGTGCGGCGCTGGGAGCGCAGCGATGCTCCCGCCGCGGGTTCGGATCCTGTATAGGACTGGCCGGTGCACTCACTGGCTGAGTGCCGGTCATGAAAAAAGGACAAAAAAAAAAAAAATTTGTTAATGCTGTCTTGTCTATATCCCATAGGTTTTGGTGTGTTGTGTTTCTTTTTTCATTAATTTCAAGAATACTGTTGATTTTCTTCTAACTCTCTTATTTGAGCCATTGGTCATTCTAGAGAATTTTGTTTTATTTCCATGTATTTGTGTAGTTTTCCAAGTTCTGCTTGTTATTGATTTCTACTTTTATTCCATTATCGTCAGTAAAATACCTAATATGATTTTGATTTTTTGAACTTGTTGAGACTTGTAAATTTTCTGTCTGGTGATTTGTCGTTTGCAAATAGGGAGTTAAAGTCCCCAACTATTATTGTGTTGAAGTCTTATCTCTTCTGTTAGGTCTAATAGTAATTGCTTTATATTAGCTGGGTGTTCCAGAGCTGGGTGCATGCATATGTAGAATAGTTATATCCTCTTGTTGAATTGCTCCCTTTATCATTATATAGTGACTTTTTTTACTTTCCTTGGCTTGAAGTCTATTTTATCTAAGTTTAGCTACTCCTTCTCTTTATTGGTTTTCATTTGCATAAAATATCTTTTTCCATTTTTTCACTTTCAGTTGATGTTTGTCTTTATAGGTGACGAGTTTCTTGTGGGCAGCATATTGCTGGATCTTGTTTTTTAATCCACTCAGCAGCTCTGGGTCTTTTAATTGAGGCATTTAATCCATTTAATTTTAGAGTTATTATAGACATTTAGGCACTTGTTACTGCTATTTTATTACTTTTTTCTGGTTGCTTGTGGATCTTTTTTTCCTTTTCCTTTTTTTCTGGTCTTACTGTCTTTCTTTGTGGTTAAGTGATTTTCTGGTTATCTGCAGAAGTATATATTGATTTCTTACTATTTATTTTTAGTATGTCTACTATAGTTTTTTGTGTTATAGTTACTATGGGGCTTGCAAAAACCATGTATAGTTCAGACTAATAACTTTACTTGGATATCTAAGAAAAAGGAAAAATACCAAAGCCAACTATATGCTTTGGTGTCATTTCTCCTCACTTTTTGACATTTTGCTGTTTGATGTTACATCTTTTGATATTGCCTATCTCTTTTATGGTTGTTGTATTTTTTATTGTCTTCTTAGATTTGTCTTTAGTCTTTGTGCTAAGGACATAAGTGGTTTATTTAACACCCTTATAACATTGGAGTATTCTGAGGTTGTCTGTGTACTTTCTTTACTAATGAGGTATGTACCTTCCAATCTTTTCTTGCTGCTCTTTATGGTCTTTTTCTTTAAGGCTGAGGACTCCCTTATTTCTGGAAAGGTAGGTCTAGTGTTGATGAATTTCCTTAGCTTTTGTTTGTCTGGGAAAGACTATTTCTCCTTTGTATTAGTCCATTTCTGTTGCTTCTAACATAAATACCTCAAACTGGGTGATTTATAAAGAAGATAAAATTTATTGCTCACAATTTCTGAGGCTGGAAAGTCCAAAGTCCAGGGAATACATCTGGTGTGGGTCTTGGTGGTGGCAACAGTAACATAGGGATCTCACATTCCAAGATGGTGGAAGCAGGGAAAGCAAGAGAGACTAACTTCCTCATTCACACTGTTTTTAAAGACCTCAGAACCATGCCCATGATCACCATTGTAAATCCAGTCATTATGGCATGGTCCTGCAATCTAATCACGTCTTCACACCCTACCGTAATAGGATTTCCCACCCTCTTTACACTGTCATGTTGGGGGCTAAGTTTGGGGACGGGGGGACAGTCAACGCAATGCATCCTTCATATTTAGAGGTTAGTTCTGCTGGATACAGAATTCTTGGCTGACAGTTTTTTGTTTTTTGTTACTTGAGCATTCTGAATATATCATCCTGTTCTCTTCTAGCCTGGAGGGTTTCTATTGAGAAAGCCACTGAGACACTTATTGTAGATCCATTGAATGTTATGTGTCTCTTTTCTCTTGCTGTTTTCTGTATTCCTGTTTTCTTTTTAATAATTTGACTATGATGTGCCTTGGGGTATTCCTCTTTGCATTTGATTGGTGACCTCTGAGCTTCCTGTACCTGGATGCTGTCCATTTTTCTTGTGAAAATTGGGAAATGTTCAGTTATTATTTCCTTGAATATGCTTTCTAGATCTCTTTCTTTTTCCAGACCTTTGAGTATGCCAATTGTGTGGAAGTTATGTTGCTTGAGGGAGTGCCATAATTGCTGTATTTCTGTTTCATTTTTTAATTCTTTTTTCTTTTTGTTCTGATGAGATAATTTCATATGTTCTGATTTGGGGCTTACTGATTCTTTCCTTTATTTGATGAAGTCTGCTGTTGGAGTTTTCTATTGAGCTTCAGTTCAAATTATGTATTTTTGTTTCTAGAATTTGTATTTTTTAAATTGCATCAATTGCTTTGTCAAGTTTCTCATTCTGCTCCTGAATTGTTTTCAGATATAATTTAATTTTCTCTCTGTATTTTCTTGTGACTCTCTGAACATCCTTAAGAGGGTTATTCTGAATCATCTATCAGACATTTCACACATCCACTGATCTTCTGGATCTATTGCTCGTGCTTTGGTGGTTTCTTTAGGTAGCAACATACTTCTCAGTTCTCTCTCTTTGTGCTTTTACACTGGTGCCTGGCATGTGAGGACACTGCTGCCTTTTCCAGGTTTCACTGATGTTCTTTGTTGGTATTAGTCCTTTACTGCTTGGGGATCATCTGTTCTCCATCTTAGTGATGTCACTTTCCCAGTCAACTTATTTTAAGGGAATTTTGAAAAGGAAGAAAATTCTTGATGTTTATCCACAACTTATCATTTCAAGAATGTCTTATTGTTTAGTGAATTTGAGTTTCCACCTCGAGTCATTTTTTCCAAAGCCTGCAGAACTTTTTAATTTTTTTAACATTTTTTGCAGTGCAGGTCATCTGTCAATAATTTTTCTGTTTATTTGTCTGAAATATTTTAATTTCATCTTCATATTTGAAATGTATGTTTATTGGTTATAGAATTCTATATTGGCAGAGTTTTTGACTCTTTAAAAGGACATTCCCTAGTCTTCATGGTGGTTTTATTTCTGATTAGAAGTCAGTCATAACTTGTACTCTTATTTTCTTGTGTATGAAGTGTTTTTTGGGAGCTGCTTTTAAGGCATTCCTTTCATCTTTTGTTTTTAGCAGTTGAATATGGAGTGCGTACGAGTGGTTCTATTGATATTTGCCTGCTTGGAGTTATTGATACTTTTCCTGTTTGTCTTGCATGAATTCTTGGGTCTGTATGGTTTTAGTTTATATCAAATTTGGAAAAAATTTCAGGAATCATTTCTCAACACAGTTTTTCTGCCTCTGTCTCTCCACTCCCTCCCTCCAACCCCCTCAATTATGGAACTCCAATGACACACACATTACACTGCTTAATGGGGGTTCTGGGTTTTTTTTCTTTTCTCTCTCTTTACTTCTGTTTGAATAGTTTTTATTACTGTTTCTTTAGGTTCACCTAAGTTTTTCTGCAGTGTCTAAATACATTTAAAATGATACAGTGAGTTTTTCCTTGTTAGATATTGTATTTTTCAAGTTTAGAAATTCCATTTGATTATTTTATTTTCATTTCTTTTAAAATTATATGTATGTTTTGCTACTTCAAATCTCTATCTATCAATCATCTATCTATTTTTTTAGTTCCTTGTTTGTTAATTCTATCATCTGTGTCATTTGTGAGCCTTTTTCTTTTCTGTTATTTCATTTTTTAGTTTTTTGGTGGCTGGCTGGTGTGGACATCAGACCCTTGACCTGGGTGTTATTGGTCCCGTGCTCTCCGGAGTGAGCTCACGAGCCACCCGTTATGGCCTTTTCCTATAGACAGATTTATTTCTTGGTTTTGGATCACATTTCTTTTGCTTTTTATCATGTGTGATTTTTAAAAAAATTAAATGCTGTATATTGTTGCTATTATGTTATGGGGTTTTTGGATTTTTTGGTCCTCCTTTAGAGAGTATTATACTATGTTCTGTCACATTTACATTTTTGTTAATCAGGTTGATGTTATTGTTTTATCTTTAAGCTTTTTAAGGGTAGTTTAAAATAGCCTTCTCTCTAGACTTAGTACTACTCTATATTACTCAAAAGTCTCTTTTGTGTCTACTGTATGTTCTGCTGTGCTGTGAAGACTTTCTATTGTGGCTGGTTGGAACTCCAATATCTCCTGTCTCAAATGCTTGAAGATCCTTGGCTTTCAGTGTCCTGGAAGTAATTTGTTTTGTTGTTTTACATTTACAGCTCAACCAAAGGCTTAAGATAGCTGCTATGCAGAATTCAAGAGCTCATTTTTTAGGTGGCTCACTGTTCACCAACAATCTCCTTAATTCAGCAACTTCAAGCTCATCTCTCTCATTCCATGTCAATGAGAGTATTATGCTCTTTGGGAAAATACCTCCAGGCAGAAAGCTAATGATTTAGGGATTATATCATGTTCTTTACTTTTAAGGATCATAATCTGCTTTGTCTGTTATCCAGTTTCTGAAAAAATTACTTCATGTATTTTTCCCAGTTGTTTAGTTCGATAGGAAGGTAAGTGGGTTATGAGTTGCTCTGTTATGACCTAATGTAAAAGTCTACATTTGTATTGCCAATGTTTAGAGATGCTAAAATTGATAAATATCAGCAGTATTTATATCCTGTCCCAAAACTCAAAAATTAAGACCAGCAAATATACCTGCTATGGAAGTCTGTATTATTGTTATGAATTTTTACATGTATATTCCGTTCATTTGTAGCAATGTGGACCTGACAGCTGTTGTGATCCGCAACGCTGTGTGCTGAAACAAGGATCCCAGTGTGCTACAGGATCATGCTGCCAGAACTGTCGAGTAAGAATTTAAGTTTACTGCCATCTTCCAAATATATAAAGAAACATGTTTAGGATATTTTAGAACACTTAGACCTACAACTGTAAGTCAAAATAAATGACTTTTCAAATAAATATAAAGATAATAAAATGAGAATCAGATTTCTGACTTTGTAAACTTTTATTGGGGTCTGGGACCTCCTTTTAATGCCAATATTCTCAATAACTTGATGTTGTTTTTTTGTTTGTTTGATTGTTTTCTTCCAAATTTTATTTTATTTTGTCAAAATACAATGTGGTTGATTATTGTGGCCCATTACCGAAAACTCCCTCCTCATCCCTCTCCCCCCTCCGTCCGAACAACCTCCTTTCTGTTCACTTGTTGTTTGTATCAACTTCTTTTTTTTTTTTTTTTTTAAAACTCTAAACCTTCAGTTTAAGATGATGGATTTTTTTTTTTAAATTTTATTTTGTCGATATACATTGTAGCTGATTATTGCTCCCCATCACCAAGACCTCCCTCCCTTCTCCCTTCCCCCCTCCCCCCCAACAATGTCCTTTCTGTTTGCTTGTCGTATCAACTTCAAATAATTGTGGTTGTTATATCTTCTCCCCCCCCCCCCCGGTTTGTGTGTGTGTGTGTGTGTGTGTGAATTTATATATTAATTTTTAGCTCCCACCAATAAGTGAGAACATGTGGTATTTCTCTTTCTGTGCCTGACTTGTTTCACTTAATATAATTCTCTCAAGGTCCATCCATGTTGTTGCAAATGGCAGTATTTCATTCGTTTTTATAGCTGAGTAGTATTCCATTGTGTAGATGTACCACATTTTCCGTATCCACTCATCTGATGATGGGCATTTGGGCTGGTTCCAACTCTTGGCTATTGTAAAGAGTGCTGCGATGAACATTGGGGAACAGGTATACCTTCAACTTGATGATTTCCATTCCTCTGGGTATATTCCCAACAGTGGGATAGCTGAGTCGTATGGTAGATCTATCTGCAATTGTTTGAGAAACCTCCATACCATTTTCCATAGAGGCTGCACCATTTTGCAGTCCCACCAACAATGTATGAGAGTTCCTTTTTCTCCGCAGCCTCGCCAGCATTTATCGTTCATAGTCTTTTGGATTTTAGCCATCCTAACTGGGGTTAGATGGTATCTCAATGTGGTTTTGATTTGCATTTCCCGGATGCTGAGTGATGTTGAGCATTTTTTCATATGTCTGTTGGCCATTTGGATATCTTCCTTAGAGAAATGCCTACTTAGCTCTTTTGCCCATTTTTTAATTGGGTTGCTTGTTTTCTTCTTGTACAGTTGTTTGAGTTCCTTATATATTCTGGATATTAATCCTTTGTCAGATATATATTTTGCAAATATTTTCTCCCACTCTGTTGGTTGTCTTTTAACTCTTTTAATTGTTTCTTTTGCTGTGCAGAAGCTTTTTAGTTTGATATAATCCCATTTGTTTATTTTTCCTTTGGTTGCCCGTGCTTTTGGGGTCGTATTCATGAAGTCTGTGCCCAGTCCTATTTCCTGAAGTGTTTCTCCTATGTTTTCTTTAAGAAGTTTTATTGTTTCAGGGTGTATATTTAAATCCTTAATCCATTTTGAGTTGATTTTAGTATACGGCGAGAGGTATGGATCTAGTTTCATTCTCCTGCATATGGATATCCAGTTATCCCAGCACCATTTGCTGAAGAGGCAGTCCCTTCGCCACTGAATAGGCTTGGTGCCTTTGTCAAAGATCAGCTGACAGTAAGTGTGTGGGTTGATTTCTGGATTCTCTATTCTATTCCATTGGTCAGTGTGTCTGTTTTTATGCCAGTACCATACTGTTTTGGTTATTATAGCTTTGTAGTATAGGTTAAAGTCAGGTAGTGTTATGCCTCCAGCTTTATTTTTTTTGCTCAGCATTGCTTTGGCTATGCGTGGTCTTTTATTGTTCCATATAAATGTCTGGATAGTTTTTTCCATTTCTGAGAAAAATGTCTTTGGAATTTTGATGGGGATTGCATTGAATTTGTATATCACTTTGGGTAGTATGGACATTTTCACTATGTTGATTCTTCCAATCCAAGAGCATGGGATATCTTTCCATCTTCTTGTATCCTCTCTAATTTCTCTCAGCAGTGGTTTGTAGTTCTCATTATAGAGATTTTTCACATCCTTGGTTAACTCAATTCCTAAGTATTTTATTTTTTTGGTGGCTATTGTAAATGGGCAGGCTTTCTTGATTTCTCGTTCTGTATGTTCACTGTTGGAGAAAAAAAATGCTACTGATTTTTGTGTGTTGATTTTGTATCCTGCTACTGTGCTGAAATCATTTATCAATTCCAACAGTTTTTTTGTAGAGGTTTTAGGCTGTTCGATATATAGGATCATGTCATCTGCAAACAGGGACAGTTTGACTTCATCTTTTCCAATCTGAATGCCCTTTATTTCCTTCTCTTCTCTGATTGCTCTGGCTTGTACTTCCAACACTATGTTGAATAGGAGTGGTGAGAGTGGGCATCCTTGTCTAGTTCCTGTTCTTAAAGGAAAAGCTTTCAGCTTTTCCCCATTCAGGATGATATTGGCTGTGGGTTTGGCATATATGGCTTTGATTATGTTGAGATACTTTCCCTCTATACCTAACTTATAGAGGGTCTTTGACATGAATGAGTGCTGAACTTTATCAAATGCTTTTTCAGCATCTATAGAGATGATCATATGGTCCTTGTGTTTGAGTTTATTAATATGGTGTATCACATTTATTGATTTGCGTATGTTGAACCAACCTTGCATCCCTGGGATGAATCCCACTTGATCGTGATGAATAATTTTTCGTATGTGTTGCTGTATTCTGTTTGCTAGTATTTTAGTGAGGATTTTTGCATCTATATTCATCAAGGTTATTGGCCTGTAGTTTTCTTGTTTGGTTATATCTTTACCTGGTTTTGGTATCAGGATGATGTTTGCTTCATAGAATGAGTTTGGGAGAGTTGCGTCCGTTTCAATCTTTTGGAATAGTTTGTAAAGAATCGGTGTCAATTCCTGTTTGAATGTTTGGTAAAATTCTGCTGTGAATCCATCTGGTCCTGGGCTTTTCTTTGTTGGGAGCCTTCTGATAACAGCTTCAATCTCCTTTATTGTTATTGGTCTGTTCAAATTTTCTACGTCTTCACGGTTCAGTTTTGGGAGCTTGTGTGTGTCCAGAAATTTATCCATTTCCTCCAGATTTTCAAATTTGTTGGCGTATAGTTGTTTATAGTAGTCTCGAATGATTCCTTGTATTTCAGATGAATCAGTTGTAATATCGCCTTTTTCATTTCTAATTTTTGTTATTTGAGTCTTCTCTCTTCTTTTTTTTGTTAGCCATGCTAATGGTTTGTCAATTTTACTTATCTTTTCAAAAAACCAACTTTTTGATTCGTTGATCTTTTGAATTGTTTTTTGGTTTTCAATTTCATTCAGTTCTGCTCTGATCTTAATGATTTCTTTCCGTCTGCTAACTTTAGGATTGGATTGTTCTTGTTTTTCTAGTTCTTTAAGGTGAAGTGTTAGGTTGTTCACTTGCCATCTTTCTATTCTTCTGAAGTGAGCGTTTAATGCAATAAATTTTCCCCTCAATACTGCTTTTGCAGTATCCCACAGGTTTTGGTATGATGTATCATTGTTTTCATTAGTTTCCATAAACTTTTGATTTCCTGCTTGATTTCTTCTTGGACCCATATGTCATTAAGTAGAATGCTGTTTAATTTCCATGTGTTTGTATAGTTTCCAGAGTTTTGTTTGTTATTAATTTCTAGTTTTAATCCATTGTGGTCTGAGAAGATACATGGGATAATTCCAATTTTTTTGAATTTATTGAGACTTGATTTGTGACCTAATATGTGATCTATCCTGGAGAATGATCCATGTGCTGCTGAGAAGAATGAATATTCTGAGGTTGTTGGGTGGAATGTTCTGTAGATATCTGCCAATTCCAATTGGTCTAGAGTCTTGTTTAGATCTTGTGTTTCTCTACTGATTCTTTGCCTAGATGATCTGTCTAATATTGACAGTGGAGTGTTCAGGTCCCCTGCTATTATGGTATTAGTGTCTATTTCTTTCTTTAGGTCTAATAGAGTTTGTTTTATAAATCTGGCTGCTCCAACATTGGGTGCGTACATATTTATGATTGTTATGTCTTCTTGATGGATCAGTCCTTTTATCATTAAGTAGTGTCCCTCATTGTCTCTTTTTATGGTTTTTAGTTTAAAGTCTATTTTGTCAGATATAAGAATAGCTACTCCAGCTTGTTTTTCTTTTCTGTTTGCATGGTAAATCTTTTTCCATCCTTTCACTCTTAGTCTGTGTGAATCTTTATGGGTGAGGTGGGTCTCTTGTAGGCAGCATATAGTTGGGTCCTGCTTTTTGATCCAGTCAGCCCGTCTGTGTCTTTTAATTGGGGAATTTAAGCCTTTAACATTAAGAGTTGTTATTGAAAAGTGTTGATTTATTCCTAGCATTTTATTGGTTGTTTGGTTGTCTTAGGTGTCTTTTGTTCCTTGCTTTCTGATTTACTGTTTGGTTTCTTTGTTTGTTGGTTCCTTAGGTTGTAGATAGTGTTTTTGTTAGCTTGTTTTCTCTTCATGAATGCCATTTTTATTGTACTAGCGGGTTTAGATTTTTCTTAGGTTTTTATGGCAGTGGTAGTTATTTTTCAGGAACCAAACCCAGTACTCCCTTGAGGATTTCTTGTAAGGGTGGTCTTGTGGTAGTGAACTCCCGCAGTTTTTGTTTGTCTGAGAAATATACTATTTGCCCCTCATTTCGGAAGGATAGCCTTGCAGGGTAGAGTATTCTTGGCTGGCAATCTTTGTCTTTTAGTATTTTGAAAATATCATCCCATTCCTTTCTCGCTTTTAGGGTTTGTGATGAAAAGTCTGATGTTAACCTGATTGGGGCTCCCTTATAGGTGATTTGACGCTTCTCTCTTGCAGCTTTTAAGATTCTCTCTTTGTCTCTGAGTTTTGCCAATTTGACTATGACATGTCTTGGAGAAGGCCTTTTTGGGTTGAATACGTTTGGAGATCGTTGAGCTTCCTGGATCTGAAGATCTGTGATTTTTCCTATACCTGGGAAGTTTTCTGCCACTATTTTGTTGAATATGTTTTCAATGGAATCTCCATTTTCCTCCCCTTCTGGAATACCCATGACTCGGATATTTGAGCGCTTGAGGTTGTCTGATATCTCTCTCAGATTTTCTTCCATGTCCTTGATTCTTTTTTCTTTCTTTTTGTCTGCTTGTGTTATTTCAAACAGCCCATCCTCAAGTTCAGAGGTTCTCTCTTCAACTTTGACAAGCCTGCTGGTTAAACTCTCCGTTGTGTTTTTTATTTTGCTGAATAACTTCTTCAGTTCAGCAAGTTCTGCTACATTTTTTTTCAGGACATTGATTTCCTTGTATATTTCCTCTTTCAGATCCTGTATACTTTTCCTCATTTCATCATGATGTCTAGCTGAGTTTTCTTCTATCTCATTCAGTTTCCTTAGAATTATCACTCGAAATTCCTTGTCAGTTATTTCAAGGGCTTCTTGTTCTATAGGATCTAGAGTATGAGATTTATTAACTTTTGGTGGTGTACTTTCTTGATTTTTTGTATTTCTGGTATCTTTTTTTTGGTGTTTATTCATTGTGGCCGGGGGTTTCACAGTCCACCGGTTTGAGACTAATGACTAACTAGGATGTTGCTGTGGTTGCCAATTTGGTATGGCTCCCGCCGTGACTGCTCAGTTGGCCTCTAGTGTCTTGTGTGTGTGGTTGCCTCGGGTCTTGGGCTTCTCCGGGGATCCACCTTTCTGGTCAGCTTGTACTCTGCTGGGCTGGTGGATCACGTACCACAGGGTGTGTGATCTCTGTTGAGCTTTCACTTTCTGTACAGGACTTCTCCCCGTTCCGTGTGCTCTGGCCCAGGCTGTTAGATCGTGCAGTGGCGACCCCACCGGGTGTGTGGTTTCTGTCGAGTCTCCACCTTCCTGGCCGCACGTCTCCCCACTCTGTGCACACTGTGCTGGGCTGGGGCGTGTCTTCTGCACCCCTCGTCTATCAGCTGGGCCTTCAAGACCCTGCTCAGCACCGCCTCGCCCAGGAAGTCTACCAGGTTTCTGCTAGGCACAGACGACCGGTCTCTCTGGGTGCCTTTGTAGCAGTGTGTAGATCTTTCTCGGGTCTTGTTCACCTTTGTATCCCCCCGGTATAAACCGAGTCTAGTGCCCGCCTGCAGCCTGGTCTCCGGCAGGTTCAAGCGGACCTGGGAACTCTCCTACCACACTATTCCCAACCAGAAATTCGTTAGGCTTTTTTCCAAACTGGTGGTCGCAGAGATGGTAACTGCCTCCCAGTAACAGGAAGTTTACCGGGGCCGGAGTCCAGGGTGTGGTGGAGTGGCAGTTGGCCCGCCCGTACTTCCTAGCCCTCCCAACACTGGTCGGGACGCCACACACCCCCAGCCCCGCCAGAGAACCCCGGAGGGAGTGGGAGAGGAGGCCGGCCCGCAGGGTCCGGAAAGCCCCGCACCAGGCCAAGCAAATGGGCTCAGTGATGGCCGAGCAGGGCGGAGCTGCCCGCACCTGGGAAAATGGAGGCAGCACCGGGGCAGTGAGTGGCCTGGTGGTGCAGGCGGGAGCCGCGTGAGCATCCACCCCCCGAACAGAGCTGTGCCAGGGATCACTCACAGTGCTGTGCCAGGTCGGGCGCTCGCTCTGTCTCTGGTTTGTTGCCTTCCGTGTTCTCGGCGCTGCCGCCTTGGGCTGTTCAGTTGCGGCGCCGCTCGGGCGCTCCCAGGAATCTTCTTTAATGCCGGCCTGAAACCTCGAATCCTGAATAGGGCAGCTGGCCGCCTTCAGCGCGGCCCCGGCCTCCGGGATCCTCGCTGCATCCACAGCAGCCCTGGCGCCATGTTCCCTGTTTCAAGACTCGGTTTTGCAGCTAAGAAACAGTTCTTTTCCTGCTCCACACTTCAAAGCTGTTGCCTGTAAATGAGGCAGCCTCTCCTGCCGGGGGCAAAGTGGCCTTGAGCCCCCACGACCGGCCAGCAGCAGCAGTCCTCCCTTAAGAGATGGCCAGAGGAAGGTCCACAAGTTTCCCGGCTGCCTGAGGCCCAGTGGCCACCTTTTCCACCTCAGCTACTCCGCACCAGCCGCCGCAGCCGCCGCCATCTTGAAACTGTCCTATAGAATTCTTTAATATAGAAGATCTCCATTGAGAGGAATGATTATTCATTAACTCTATCCAATATTTATACTTTTATAAATAAAAATGTTGTTACTGGTTGTGATAAGTATCTGTACATATATATGTAGTTGAAAGATACAGAAGTTTTTCCTAAAAGTATAAGGATTGAAACTCACTAGAAATAACATTGTTCAAATGGTGCATGAAGCACAAAATTTCAAATATGAACTTATTATTCAAAGATCATTTAATGAAGTTATTATTCAAAGATCATATGAGTCAAAATGTAATTGTTCCACATTTTAGCTTATATGGTGAAAATGGTGACTCCTGTTTACTCTTGTCCTTTCACTTCTTCCAATATATTTTGTAAAATTTTTCTCATATAAGAATATCTCTGTTGAGTTACCTAGCATGGGTTCTATCTTTTTGACTGTTTTGAGTGGCACTGTTTTACTCTTGTTCCTAGAATCTTATCATGTGTTTATATTGTTACCTCTGTACCTTTATTTTTATTTATTTATTTATTTTTTGGCAGCTGGCCAGTACAGGGATCGAACCCTGGACATTGGTGACTCCGCTCTAAGCTACTTAGCTAACCAGCCAGCCCCACTTCTGTAATGTTATTAGTGTCAACTGGAAGTCGTTAATTAAAAAATGTAATATAGATGCTTATTTAATATTCTTTACATAAATTTTCAGAATTCTATATGTGAAAGAGTTAATTTACCATAAGATACTTCAGGAGAAAGATTATAATTGAGTTTGTCCTCCTCAGTGATTCCTGTAGTTGAACTGTTTCTTTAAGTACCCTTCTGTTTCCCTCTGTTTTTTCATGTTATTTATGTTTCACATTTTCATAGAATTTGAAAGTAT
The DNA here is from genome assembly GCF_027409185.1 of Cynocephalus volans. Classification (NCBI taxonomy): domain Eukaryota; kingdom Metazoa; phylum Chordata; class Mammalia; order Dermoptera; family Cynocephalidae; genus Cynocephalus; species Cynocephalus volans. Next base: position 110,419,603 of record NC_084472.1, read on the forward strand.
TCCATACTTACAAACTATGTTTTAAATAAGTAAAATTTATTTGGGAATTGACTAAATTATAATATTTTCACCCAAAAGGAATAATTTTCCTGAGCTAAAAGGGATCCTTTCCTCCCTTACACTGAAAACACAAAACTTTGGCTTTTATCACATCAGATTGTGTTATAGATTTTCTTGTACATATATCTCCTGTTTTAGCTGATAATATAAATTTATTTTTTAATACAATTAGCAAAATAACTCATACAAAATGTACTAATAGAAATTGAGTAAATAGATCAAAAGTACAAAAGTACAATTTTGAAATAAATGTTAATAAACACAACAGTCATTTATAATGCTCAATTTTTTACATTTTATTTTTATTAGTTTGCAAACAGTGGTCATGTGTGTCGGCCCAAATTGCATCGTGAGTGTGATATTCCTGAAACTTGTAATGGGAGCTCTGGAAACTGCAACCCTGATATAACTGTACGCAATGGGCAGCCCTGCAAAAATAATCAGTTCATGTGTTTCGATGGAGACTGCCCTGATCTTGATGCACGTTGTGAGGAAATTTTTGGGACAGGTAATATCTTTTTGTTACATCTAAATAGTTGGTTCTTAATATTTTTATAGACATTACCAAGACAATGGGAAATATTTTATATATTTTTAAAAAATTTTTTAAATTTAATATTTATATTGATGGTTGTACTTTTATTAATGTATGATTGAAAAATAAAAATTGTATGTTTTTAGGTATATGACTAATGTTTTGATATTCATGTACTTGTGAAATATTTTTCTTTTACATTTTATTTATAAAATTTAATTAAATTTATTTTTAATTGACAAATAATAATTGTACATATTGGAGTATGGTGCGATGTATTAATACGAACACACGTGTACAATGACTAATAATAAAATTAGTTATTGGCTTATCTATCGCTTCAGATATTTATCATTTCTTTGTGGTGAGAGCATTCAGAATTCTCTCTTTTTGCTATTTTGAAATGTACAATGTAACATTATTAACTATAGTCACCCTACTGTGTAATGGAACGCTAGAACTTACTGCTCCTGTCTAACCCTAGCTTTGTACCCACTGACCACCCTCTCCGCGTCCTCCCCCTCCCCCTCCTTCTGAGCCTCTCATAGCCACTATTCTTCTCTCTACTTCTATGAAATCAACTTTTTTAGATTCCACAAGTTAGTTCATGCAATATTTCTCTTCCTGTGCCTAACTTACTTCACTTAACACCTTAAGTTCCATCTATGTTGCTGCAAATGACAGAATTTTATTCTTTAAATGGATAAATAATATTCCATTGTGTAAATATACTACATTTTCTTTATCCATTTATCTGTTAATGGACACTTAGGTTGATTCCATATCTTGGCTATTGTGAACAGTGACTAAACATGAATAAACATGAGGGTGTAAATATGATTTCATTTCCTTTGGCTAAATATTCAGTAGTGGGATTGCTGGCTTGTGTGATTGTTCTATTTTTAGTGTTTAGAGGAACCTCCATACTGATTCCATAATGGCTGTACTGATTTACATTCTCAACAACGGTGTGTGAGTTCCCTTCTCTCTGCATCCTTGCCAGCATTTGTTGTCTTTTATCTTTTTGATAATAGTCATTCTAAATGGAGTGAAATGATATTACATTGTAGTTTTGATTTTCATTTTTCTTATGATTAGTGATGTTGAGTGTTTTTTCATGTACCTGTTGGCCATTTGTATGTCTTCCTTTGAGAAATATCTATTTAGCTCACTTGCTATTTTTTGAAATCAGATTTTTTGTTTTGTTTTGTTTTGCTGTTAAGTTCCTTATATATTCTGGATATTAATTCCTTGCCAGAGAATTAGTTTGCAAATATTTTCTCTTATTCTGCAGGTTGCCTCTTCACTCTGTTTATTGTTAACTTTGCTGTGCAGAAGCTTTTTAGTTTGATGTGGTTCCATTTGTCTGTTTTTGTTTTTGTTGCTTATGCTTTAGAAGTCTTCTCTATAAAATTTTTGCACAGATCAGTGTCTCATAGTGTTTTTCCTATGTTTTCATCTAGTGATTTTATAGTTTCAGGTCTCACATTAAAAATTTTAATCCATTTTGACTTGATTATTTTATATGGTGAAAGGTAGGTTACTAGTTTTATTCTCCTGCATATAGACAAACAGCTTTTCTTCCAAGAGGCTGTCCTTTGTCCGTTGTATGATCTTGAATGTATGTGTCTTTGTTGAAAATCAGTTGGCTGTAAATACATGGATTTATTTCTGGGTTCTGTACTCTTTTCCATTTGTGTATGTGTCCGTTTTTATGACAGTAACATGCTATTTGGGTTACTATAGCTTTGCAGTATATTTTTAAGTCAGGTAGTGTGATGCCTCCAGTTTATTCATTTTGCTCAAGATTGCTTTGGCTAGGCAGAGTCTTTTGGGATTCCATATTAATTGTAGGATTATGTTTTCTATTTCTGCAAAGAATGTCATTGGTATTTTGATAGGGATTGCATTGAACCTGTAGATTGCTTTGGGAAGTATGGACATTTTAGCAATATTAATTATTCCAGTCCATGAATATGGGATATCTTTCCATTTATTTGTGTCCTCTTGATTATTTTTTAATTAACATGCTCTAATTTTTCTTGCGGAGGTATTTCACCTTTTTGTTAAGTGTATTTCTAGATATTTTAGTATGTTTTATTTTTTGGTGACTATTGTAAATGAGATTGTTTTCTTGATTTTTTTTAAAGGTAGGTTGCTATTGGTGTATAGATATGCTACTAATTTTGTATCCCGTGACTTTACTAAATTTATGTATTAGTTCTAACAATTTTTTGGTAGAGTATTTAAGGTTTTTTATGTCTAATACCATGTCATCTACAAACAGGGACAATTTAACTTTCTTATTTCCAATTTGGATGCCCTTAATTTCTTACTTTTGCTGAATTGCTCTGGCAGTGATTTCCAGTATTATTTTGATTAAAAGTAATATAAGTAGGTATCCTTGTCTTGTTCCAGATTTTTGAAGGATAACTTTCAAATTTTCCTCATTCAGTATCATGTAATATTTGAGTTTCTTACATGTGGCCTTTATTGTGTTTTTTACATTTCTGCTATACCTAATTTGTTGAGGGTTTTTATCATGAAGTGATGTTGAATTTTATTAAATGCTTCTTTTGTATCTATTGAGATAATCATGTTTCCTCTCCTTCATTCTGTTAATATGGTGTATCACATTTATTGATTTGCATGTGTTGAACCACTTTTACATGCTTGGGATTACTCCCACTTGCTTGTGGTGTTCAGTATTATTGGTGTGCTGTTCAACTTGGTTTGCAAGTATTTTGTTGAGGATTTTGGTATTTGTGTTCATCAGAGATGAACAACTATACTTGTGAACTCTTTGCCAAAATGAAGCTAGTTAACATGTTCATCACCACACATAGCTACCATTTAAAAAAATTTTTGAGAAACTATTAAGATGTATCCACTTAGCAAATTTTAAGTATACAATAGAGTATTGTTGACTACAGTCACATTTTGCTACACAGTAGATCTCCTGAACTCACATATTTTGCAAAACTGAAACTTTGTACCTTTTGGCCAACATCTCCCCATTTCCCTCTTTCCTTAGTCTCTCGCAACTACCATTGTACTCTCTGCTTATTTGAGTTCATTTTAGATTTCACATATAAGTAGGCTCATGCAGTATTTATCTCTTTGTATGTAGCTTATTTCGGTTAGCATAGCGTCCTCCAGTTTTATACATGTTGTTGCAAATGGAGAATTTTTTTTCCTATGGCTGAATAATATTTATTGTGTGTGTATATTTCTAATTTTTTCATCCATTTATCTTTTGACAGAGGTAATATCTCATTGGAGTTTTGATTTTCCTGATTATTGATGATGTTGAGCACTTTAAATATACTTGGTAATTTGTGTGTCTTCTTTGGAAAAGTATGTTTAGTTTTTCCCCATTTTAAAATCAGCTTATTTTGTTATTATTATTATCATTATTTTTGCTATTGATCCTTCTGAATTACTTATATATTTTGGAAACAGATTTCTTATCAGACATATGGTTTTCCAGGTACTTTCTATTTCATTTTCTTTGATGTGCAGAAGCTTTTTAGGGATACCAGACTTCATTCACTCACAATAAAGCAAAAATAGACAACTAGCTATGAATTAAAATCACGTTTGAAGGGCCCTAGGGCCCATTCAAGAACCAGCAGTAACAGAGTGTTTGCATAAAGTTGTTCATAGTAATCTCATGATCTTTTGTATTTCTGTGATATCAGATGTATTATCTCCTTTTTCATTTCTGATTTTATTTGTCTTTTTTCTATTTTCTTCATTAGTCTAGCTAAAGTTTTATTGATTTTGTTTATCTTTTCAATGAACCAACTCTTTGTTTCATACACCTTTTGTATTGCTTTTTAAATTTCTGATTCATTTGTTTCTACTCTGATCTTTTACTGATTTGGGGTTTGGTTTGATCTTGTTTTTCTAGTTCCTTGAGGCATAATGCTAAGCTATTTATTTGAAGCTTTTCTTTTTTTGATGTAGGTATTTATTATATGGGCATTTTATTATGTAGGCATTTATTATTTATTTATTATAAACTTCCCTCTTAGAACTGCTTTTGTTCAATCCTGTAGGTTCTGGTATGTAGTGTTTTCATTTTCATTTATCTCCAGGAATTTTTAAATTTCCTTTTTGATTTCTTCTTTGATCTATTTGTTGTTTAAGAGGGTGTTGTTTAATTTACAACTATTTGAAAAGTTTCTAGTGTCTCTTTTGTTGTTGATTTCTAGTTTTATTCCATTGTGGTCAGATAAGGTAATTGATATGATCAGTTTTTAAAATTATGTTGCAACTTACTTGCTACCTACAATATGGCCTATTGTAGTGAATGTTCCATGTGCTGCAGAGAATAATGTGTATTCTGCAGCTGTTGGATGAAATGTTCTATATATGTCCATTAGATCCAAGTGGCCTAGAGTAGAGATTAACTCTGAAGTTTCCTGGTTAACTTTTTGTCCGGGTGATCTGTCCTTTGCTGAAGTGGGGTGTTAAAGTCCCCAACTACTATCATGTTGGAATCTATTTTTCCCATTAGGTCTATTAGTAATTGCTTTATATAGCTGAGTGCTCTGGAGTTGGGTGCATATATATTTAGAATTGTTATATCCCCGTGTTGAATTGATCCCTTTATCATTACATAGTGACATTCCTTATCTTTTCTTACTGTCCTTGGCTTGAAGTCTATTTTATATAAGTATAGCTACTCCTGCCTTTTTTGATTCCCATTTGCGTGAAATATCATTTTCCATCCCTTCACTTTCATTCAGTATGTATCTTTATAGGAGAAGTGAATTTCTTGTAAGCAGCATATTGGTTCTTTTTTGTAATCCATTGGGATGCTCTGTGTCTTTAGTTGGGGAATTCAATATGTTTACATTTAGAGTTATTATTGATATATATGGACTTGTTACTGCCATTTTGTTCCCTTTTTTTGTTTGGTTTGTTGGTCCTTTTTCCCAGTGTTCCTGTCTTCCTTTGTGAATGAGTAGTTTTCTCTAATAGTATACTTTGATTTCTCACTCTTTATTTTTAGTATGTCTCTTACAAGTTTTGTGTTATGGTTACCATGAGGCTTACAATAAACGTGTTGTAGGTATAACACATTATCTTAAATAACAACTTAACTTTAATATCTAAGAAAAAAGAAAAAAACAAAGCCAACTCTACACTTTGGCATCATTTCCCCCCACTTTTTGACATTTCATTGTTTCAAGTTACATCTTTTAATATTGCCTATCTCTTATACAGTTGTTGTATTTGTTATTGTCTTCTTAGGTTTGTCCTTTAGTCTTCATACTAAAGATGTAAGTGATTTATTTGCCACCCTTACAACATTGGGGTATTTTGAATTTGTTGGTGTACTTAACTTTACTGAGTTTTAAGGAGTTATGTGCCTTTAAATGTTTTCTTACTGCTTCTTAGTGTTGTTTTCTTTCAAATTAAAGAACTCTCTTTAGTATGTTGATGAATTTCCTTAGCTTTTGTTTGGAAAAGATTTTATTTCTCCTTGATGTTTGCAGTTTAGTTTTTCTGGATATAGAATTCTTGGCTGACCGTTTTTTCTTTGAGTACTCTGAATATCATCACATTCTCTTATGGCCTATAGGATTTCTACTGAGAAATCCATTCAGAGCCATATTGGGGCTCCGTTGAATGTTGTGTATTTTCTTCCTCTTGCTGCTTTCAGTATTCTTTGTGTTTGGTTTTTAATAATTTGATTATGATGTACCTTGGCTTGTTGGATTGAATTTGATTAGTGACTTCCTAGCTTACTGTTCTTGGATGCTATCATGCTTTTCAATACTTGGGACATTTTCAGGCATTATTCTTGAATACGCTTTCTATATGTCTTCCTTTTCCTCTCCTTTGGGTATGCCAACTATGCGAAGGTTATTTCATTTGAGGGAGTTCCATATTTGCTGTATTTCTGTTTCATTTTTTCTTATTCTTTTTTTTATCTTTTTGCTCTGCTCCTCTTTTGTAATTTCTTATTTTCTATTTTCAAGTTCACTGATTGTTTCCTTGGGTTAAGTGTGCTGTTGGAACTTTCTATGGAGTTTTTCAGTTCAGATAATGCATTTTTTATTTCTAGAATTTCTATTTTTTTAATTGATTCGATTTTTTTTTGTCAAGTTTCTCATTCTGCTCCTGGATTGTTTTTCAGATTAGTCCTTTAGCTAATTCCCAAATTGGGGGAAATTCCTGTATGGGAACTATCACTTGAGCTCTGTGGTTGAGCCAATTGTTCCTTTGCTACTGATTCTCAGGGGAAGACTTTTTAAGTCGATTACATTTTAATTGTTGGTCTTTTAATTGCTTCCAAGTACTGTGAAGTCAAGATACACTGGCATTGTGTGGAAATTCTGGTCCAGGACTGAGTGCCTCTAGCAAACTGCTCCCCTGCAGTTCTATTGCCCTGGCCAGTATATGCTGAGTGGGCCTGTGATGGTCAGAAGGGAGATCAGCTGCCCATAATGTGCTCCAATGTTCTCCCAGTGGGTCAGCCTCCCCACTGTACTCCAGACACTTCCTGGGGGGCTGGCTGTGTGTGGGTCCCTCATGATGACTCACCAGCCTCTGGATGTTTTTTTTCTATGGTTGCCTGTGGTCTCTTGCTCCTGTCAGTGGTATCATTGGCCTGGAGGCTGTTTGAGTACACTTCAAGACCCTCTTTTTCATTGCAAACTCCAAGCAACTTCATGCAAAGGATTTAGCTGTGGCTTTTGCTGGCTCCTACTCCATGTGCTGCAGCTTCTTTCTGCCCCTCACTGGGCTGGCTCTGCAGTGGCTGAGTACCTTGCAGTCCCTTGTCACTCCTGCTGTGGATTCTCTTGCTTTCATGAACTGTGTGGGAACTACCGGTTGAATTCTGTCCCCCAAAAGCTCATGTATTAACCCCTCTGTAACAGTGTTAAGAGAATGAGAAATCCTACTATGGTAATTAAAAAGTGGGGCCTTTAAAAGTTGATTAGATTGTGAGGACCATGCCTTAGTGAATGGATTAATCCATTCATTGAGTAAGAAGTTGATGGTTTAATGGGGGTGATGAGCATGGCTTTACAGCCTTATAAGGAGAGAAAGTGAGCATGTTAGCTCTCTCTTGTTCAAGCCTTTCATATGATACCCTGCATTGCTCCGAAGAGTCATAAACCAACAACAAGGCCCTTAGCTGATGTGCAGATGTGTTCTCTGGGCTTTGGAATTCCCAGCCTCTGAAACTGTGTGAAATAATACACATGGAGAAATAAAGAAAATCGATACCAGGAGTGGGGTGTTGATTATAACAAATAGTTGAAAATGTGAAAGTGTCTTTGGAACTGGGTGTTGGGCAGAGGTTGAAAGAATTTGGAGGAGCATGTTAGAAAAAGCCTAGATTCTGGTGAGAGTATAGAAGACAAGACCAGGAAAAGTTTGGAACATCTTAGAGACTGGTTAAATGGTGGTGACCAGAATGCTGATAGAAATATGGACAGTAAGGCCATTCTGAGTTTCTAAGATATAAACGAGGAAGAGGTTATTGGAAACTGGAGTCACCCTTGTTATAGAGGTGCAAAGAACTTGGCTACATTTGCTTATGCCCCAAAGCTTCATGGAATGTGGAATTTCAAAGTGATGAATCAGAGTATTTGGCAAGGCACTCAGGTAGTGTGTAGTTACTTTCAATTTCCTATGCTGAATTATGTCAGAAAAGGCATGAAAAAAAAGGCAGAATTTATAATTAAAAGGGAGGCCTAGGGTAAAAACTTGGAACACACTTCATCTGGCTACATGAAGAGTGAGAAAGTCTGTTTGAGAGAGGAAACCAAGGATGTAGCCCAGTGACTGTTTGCTCGGGAGATTAGTACAGAAGGAAAGGGTTATTGAGAGAATGGAAAAAAGGTCTTGCAAGCATTTCAGAGATCTTTGAGGCTGCCCCTCCCATCACAGGCCCAGAGCTCTGGCATTCTTGAGCCTGCAAACTTAACACCACATGGATGCCACCAAGGATTCTGGCTTGTATCTTCCAAAGCTGTGGTTCCCGCTGCTCTTGAGGCTTCTTTAGTCACGGTCAGAGAAGATGGAGGGTGGGGAGCAGCATCCCAAGGTGTCTCTGGGCAGCAAGTCAAATGCAGAGTCACTTGGGCCTGTTCTACCAAACCGTTCTGTCACCCTAGGCCTCTGGGCCTATGATGGGGGATGCCTGGAATATCTCTGAAAAGTGTCCAGGGTCACTCCTCCATTATCTTCTCATTTCCATCTAAGATCTTCTCAGAATGGTCTTTACTGTCCGTATTTCTATCAGCATTCTGGTCACCACCACTTCTCTAAGAACTTCCAAACTTTCCCTGGTTTTCCTGTGTCCTAAGCCCTCAATAGAATGCAGGCTTTCTGTAGCCTGCTCCTCCAAATTCTTCCAGCCTGTGCACATTACCCAGTTCTGAAGCCATCTCAACATTTTCAGGTGTTCATTATTAGCAACACCCCACTTATTGGTACCAAATGTCTGTATTAGTTTGTTTCTGTTGCTTATACAAAGTACCCAAAACTGGATGATTTATAGAGAAATAAAGTTATTTCTTACAGTTTTGTTGGCAGGCATGGCCCTGGGTCATGGATAGGTTAGCCTTGTTTAGGGTTCCTGGAGGCCAGTCTGGTGTTGGGGTCCATTCTGGTGGACCTGATGCTTGGGGTGCAGGTGAGCTTGGAGACTGGGTTCGGGTTTGGCATCCGGCCTGGTGCTTGGGCGAGCCTGAATCCTAGGTCATCCAGTGAAAACCTGTCACTGGGGTTAGCTTGGATGCTGGTCCTGTGGGGGACAGCCTGGCACTTGGGCATGTATTGTGCCTGGGTCTCCAGAGGCCAGCCTGTTGCTGGGGCAGGCCTGGCACCCAGGATTACCTACTCTGGCCTGGTGCTGGGTGGGGCACACCTGGAGTCTGGGTCTGTGAAGGCTGGCCTGGAAGTGTGGCAAACGTGGAACCTGGGTTCCTGATGGTAGGCATGGTTCTGGGGCTTTCCTGGATCCTGATTCAGCACGGGTGAGTCTGGGATTTGAGTCAGTGAAGGAAGATGGCCTGGTGCAAAAATTGTTCTGGACTGTGGGTCCATGGGAGCTGGTCTGGTACTAAGGCAAGCCTAGAACCTGAGTCTGTGGGTGTTGGCCTGATGCTAGGGCGGTCCTGGAATCTGAGTCTGCAAGAACTGAGTGCCTGGTATTGGGATGAGCCTGGGTCCCTTGTTAAGTCAGATGTTTACTTCACTATATTTTTCTTGATGGTGAGCTCTGGTGTGGAGGTGATCTATCTTAGTTCTATGCTGCACAGTCTTGGAAGAGGTGTCTCAGGTAGAGTAAAAGTGTCCTTCCTACACTATTCAATTCATCTTTTCTCATTCCTGTGCTCCACCTGGGTGCTGTAATCTCTCACTTGGAACCTAGACATCTTGTGAAGGTATTTTTATAGTTTTTTATGTCAGAGTTCTGGGAGGGGATGTGGGCCAGCACCTCCTATTTTACCATCTTGTCTATATTCTGTATATGTATTTTTAAAACAGCTGTATTGAGCTATACTTCACTTACCATAAAATTCACTGATTTAAAGTATACAACCCCCCACACCAGCACTTCACATAAACAGTGCTAGTAACCACTAATCTACTTTCTGTCTTTATATATTTCCATAGATTTCAATGTTATGAACTTTCATGAAATGGAATCTTATAGTATCTGATCTTCTGTGAGTTTTTTCCCCAATTAACATAATGTTTATATGGATGAAATTTACAAAATGATAAATTCCATTAAAAAGAATATAGCAGAACTCCTGGAACTGACAGACTCATTCAATGAAATAAAAACTGCAATTGATAGTGTAAGCAGCAGGCTAGAGCAAGAGGAAGAAAGAATTTCTGATCTTGAGGACAGTTTTTTTGAAATAAACCAAGCAGATGAAGGGGAAAAAAAGGAATTGTAAGAAATGAAGAGAATCTAAGAGAACTAGCAGACCACCTTACGCACACAAATATTCGAATCATGGATTTTCTGAAAGGGAAGGATAAAGGAAAAGGCATTGAAAACATATTCAATGAAATAATAGAAAACTTCCCAGATATTGATAGAAATACGGACTTCCAGATCCAAGAGTATATGGATTTCCAGATCCAAGAGGCTCAAAGGTCCCTAACAGATTCAGCATGAAAAGATTCTCTCCAAACATGTTGTAGTGAAACTGTCAAAAGCCAAAGCCAAACGGAGGATCCTAAAAACCTCAAGGGAAAAGTATCAAGTCACCTTTAAGGGAATCCCCATCAGATTAACAGTAGACTTCTAAACAGAAACCCTACAGGCCAGAAGAGATTGGGATGATATATTCAAAGTACTAAAAGAAAAAAAGCCCTGCCAATCAAGAATAATTAACCCAACAAGGCTACCCTTCAGAAATGAAGGTGAAATAGTGTATTTCCCAGACAAACAAAAGCTGCAGGAGTTCATCATCACATGACCAGGTCTACGAGAAATCCTTAAGGGAATTTTGCGCCAAGAACTAAAAAAATGATAATCACCATCATGAATACACTAGAAAGAACAAAAACCACTGGTTGAGCAGATATGCAAAGTAGAAAGAGAAAGAAACTATACCATACCACCTCAAAACAAAACAATGAAAACTGAAGACAGCCAATAAAAGGGAAAGAAAGAAAAAAAGATATTTAAATCAACCATAGGAAAAGCAATTAAATCACATGAGTAAGACAGTACCTCTCAGTAACAACCCCAAATGTAAATGGATTAAATTTACCACTCAAAAGACACTGACTGAATAACTGGGCTAAAAGACAGACCCAACTATATGCTGTCTTCAGGAGACTCATCTCACTAGTAAAAATGCAGACAGACTAATAGTGAAGGGATGGAAAAGATGTACCACACAAATGGAAACCAAAAAATAGCAGGAGTAGCTATTATTACATAAAATAGACTTTAAGCCAAAAACCATAAAAAGAGACAAAGAAGGCAATTATATAATGATAGATAGATATATTCAGCAAGAACACATAAAAATCACAAATTTATACACACCAACAATGGAACACCCAGATATATAAAGCAAACACTATTATACCTAAAGAAAAACATAGACCCAAATATCATAATAGTGGGGGACATGAACACACCTCTCTTAGCATCGGACAATTCTTCCAGGCAACAAATCAACAGAGAAACACAGGATTTAAACTACACTTTAGACCACTTGGACTCAGCAGATATCTACAGAACATTTCATCCAACAACTAAAGAATGTATATTCTTCTCATCAGCACATGGAACATTCTCAAGGACAAACCATATGTTAGGTCACAAATCAAGTCTCAGCAAATTTTAAACATCAAAATCATTCCAAGTATGTTTTCATACCACAATGGATTAAAACTATGAGGCCAGCATCACACTGATACAAAAACCAGTCAAAGATACATCTCAAAAAAAGAAAACTATAGGCCAATATCTTTGATGAACATAGACATAAAAATCCTCAACAAAATACTAGTAGCCAGAATACAGCAATGCATCAAAAAATTTATAGACCATCATCAAGTAGGATTCATCCCAGAGATGCAAGGATGGTTTAACATATGCAAGTCAATAAATGTGATACACCTCATCAACCAAATTAAGGACAAAAACCATATAATTATCTCAATAGATACAGTAAAAGCATTTGACAAAATTCAACATCCCTTAATGATAAAGACTCTTAGAAAATTAGGTATAGAAGGAAAGTACCTCAACACAACAAAAGCCAAATATGGCAAACCCATTGCCAATATTGTCGTGAATGAGGAAAATCTCTAAGTTTTATTCTAAAGGACAGGAACAAGACAAGGAACCCCACTATAAACCACTACTATTTAACATATTACTGGAGGTACTAGCAAGAGCAATCAGGCAAGAGAAAGAAAGAAAGAACATCCAGATTAGAAAAGATGAAAACAAACTCTTCCTCTTTGCAGATGACATGATCCTATAAAGAGAAAAGCCTAAGGACTCTACCGGAAAACTCTTAGAGCTGATAAACAATTTCAGTAAAGTTGCAGGATATAATTTCAACATACAAAAATCAGTAGTGTTTTTATACTCCAATAATAAACTAGCAGAAGAGAAATCAAGAAAGGAAGCCCATTTGAAATAGTCACCAAAAATTGGAATACCTAGGGATCGGTTTAACCAAGAAGATGAAAGATCTCTACAATGAGAACTACAAATCACTACTGAAAGAAATTAAAGAGGACACAAAAGGATGGAAGGACATTCCATGCCATTGGATTGGAAGAACTGACATTGTGAAAGTGTCCATACTACCCAAAGTGATCTACAGGTTCAATGCAATCTACATCAAAATGTCAATGACATTCTTCTCAGAAATAGATTAAACAATCCTAATATTCATATAGAATAACAAGAGACCCCAAATAACCAAAGAAATCCTGGAATAATAAATAAACAAATAAGTAAATAAATAAAGGCAGATGCATAACACTCTCTGCTTTCAAATTATACCACAAAGCTGTAGTAACCAAACAGCATGATACTGGCACAAAAACAGACACTCAGACCAATGGAACAGAGTAGAGAACCCAGAAATCAACCCACATACTTACAGCCAACTGATCTTTGACAAAGGCACCAAGAATGTATACCTTGGGGAAAAGACCACCTCTTCAGTAAATGGTGCTGGGAAAACTGGATATTCATATGTAAAAAAATGAAACTAGATCTGTATCTCTCACCATATACCAAAATTAACTCAAAATGGATTAAAGACTTAAATATAAAACCTGAAACTATAAAACTCTTAAAAGAAAACATAGGGGAAACACTTCAGGATATAAGACTGGGCAAAGGTTTTATGAATAAGACCCCTAAAGCACAGGCAACAAAAGAAAAAAATAAACAAATGGGACTGTATCAAGCTAAATAGCTTCTGCAGAGCAAAAGAAAAAATTAACAGAGTGAAAAGACAACCTACAGAATGGGAGAAAATATTTGCAAACTATGCATCTGACAAGGGATTAATATCAAGAATATACATAGAACTCAAAGAATTCAACAGTAAGAAGACAAGTAACCCAATTTAAAAATGGGCAAAGCTGCTAAATAGAAATTCCTCAGATGAAATTATACAAATGGCAAACAGACATATAAAAAAATACTCAGCATCACTCAGCATCAGGAAAATGCAAATCAAAGCCACATTGACAGATCATCTCATGCCAGTTATACTGGCTATATAAGAAAGAGAATAACAAATGCTGGTGAGGATGTAGAGAAATGGGAATCCTCCTACACTGTTGGTGGGACTGTAAATTAGTGCAGCCATTATGGAAACAGTGTGGAAGTTCCTCAGACAATTACAGATAGAACTGCCATATGACTCAACACCCCACTGCTGGTTATATACCCAAAGGAATGGAAATCATCACGTTGAAGGAATAACTACACTCCCATGTTTATTGCTACTGTATTTATAATAGCCTAGAATTAGAGTCAATGTAAATGTCCATTGACATATAACTGTATTAGGAAAATATGGTATATATACTCAATGGAATACTACTCTGCCCTAAACAAAGAATGAAATTCTTCCATTCACAGTAACATGGATGAACTTAGAGAAAATTATGTTATGTGAAATAAGCCAAGCACAGAAAGAGAAATACTGCTAGTCCTCACTCATAAGTAGAAGCTAAAAAGAAAGAAAGAAAGAAAGAAAGAAAGAAAGAAAGAAAGAAAGAAAGAAAGCAGGAAAGAAATAATCACAATAATACACTGAACTTCCAAAAAAATTTTAAAAAAGAACAGAACTGTGGTTATTAGTGGTGGGGAGGGGTGAGGGGGTAGAATTTGGTGAGAAACTAGTTAAGGGCTACAAAGTTTATGTTTTGTTAACAGGAGTATACTAATTGTGCTAATTTGATCATCACATATTGTACACTGGTAGTGATATTCGATTTTGTACCCCCCAAATATATAAAATCAATTATCTTTCAATAAAAAGCTGTCAAAGAAAGACCAAAAGATGAACAACAACAACAAAAACAAAATAAAAATACTGTAATTAGGATCAACAATACCTAAAAAAGAATTCAAGATAGTAATTTTGAGGAAACTCAGAGAACTCCAAGATAAAACAGAAAAGAAATTTAGAAATTTATTACAGGAATTTGACAAGATTAACTAACAATACAAAATCTAAACAGAAATCCTGGAGCTCAAACATACAGTGATCCAACTAAAGAATGCAGTAGAGTTCTCAACAGCAGAATTGATCAAGAAGAAGAAAGAACCAGTTAGCTCAAAGACAGACTATTTGAAAATACACAGAGTACAAATAAGAAAAACCAATGAAAAGGAACAGAGAATACCTATGAGATCTAGAGGTTATCCTCAGAAGAGCCAATTATAGAGTCACGTGCCTGCAAGAGGGTGTTGAGAAAGAGTAAGGGGTAGAAATCTTATTTCTAAAAATAATATTAGAAATTTTTCTAAACCTGAAGAGATACATACACATCCAAGTGTAGGATGGTCAAAAGTCAAGCATATTCAACCCAAATAAGACTACCCCAAGGCCTATAATAATCAAGTTCTCAAAAGTTAAGGAAAAGAGAGAATCCTAAAAACAGCAATAGAAAAAGAAGCAAATAAAATAAAGAAACATAGATTTGTCTAGTGACAGACTTAACAGTTGGAAAGCCTATGGGTCAAGAAGGTGTGGGACATATTCAATGTACTGAAGGAATAGAACTGTCCACTGAGAATAAAGTACCCAGCAAAGCTATCTGAAGGAATTCATCATCACCAGACCAGTTTTACAAAAAACCTGAAGGGAATATTCAGGTTGGAGTAAAAGGATAATAACAGGCAAGAAGAAATTATTCGAAGATATAAAACACACTGGCAAAAGTAAGTACACAAACAAATTCAGAATAGTATAATTCTGTAACAGTGGTGTATAAACCACTCATATATTTAGTGTGAATAGTAAAATACAAATCTATGAATATAATATTAACTACAACATTGTTAATAGTCAATACAAAAAGATGTAAATCAGACAACAAAAAGTCAAAATGTGGGGGGTTGGTTTTAAAGTGTAGAATTTTCTAGTTTTCTTTCTTTGTCTCATATTCTTTGTGATAAGTTAGTTATCAGTTTAAAATAACTTGTCATTACGATAAGATGATTTTTGTAAACTTGTGACAGCAAAACAAAACCTACAATAGATATATTAAACAAGAAGAAGCAAAGAAGTAAAAAATACCATCAAAATCAGAAAAGATAGAAGTGAGGAGTTACAAAACAACCAGAAAGCAACTTACAAAATGGCTGTAGGAAGTTCTTATATATCAATAATAATATTAAGTGTAAATGGCCTATATTCTCCAATTAAAAGATACAGATTTTCTGAATGGATATAAAAAAAGAACCTGAGTTTATGTTGTCTACAAGGAACTCACTTCACCTATAAAAATACACAGATAGAAAGTGAAAGGATGAAAAAGATATTCCATGCAAATGGAAACCTAATTAAAAGCAGGAGTAGCTATACTTATATCAGATAACATAGATTTTAAATAAAAAGCCATAAAAAGAGACAAAGGTGGTCATTATATAATGATAAATGGGTCAATTCAGCAAGAGGTTATAACAATTGTAAATATATATGCACTCAACACCAAAGCACTCAAACATATAAAGCAAATATTAATAGATATAAAGAGAGAGATAGACTGTAATACAATAATAGTAGGGAACCTCCACATTCCACTTTTTGTAATGGCCAAATCATCCAGATTTTTAAAAAAGCAAAGAAACATTGGAGTTAACCTATACTCTAGTCCTAATGGACCTAAAAGATATTTACAAAGCATTTCAACAACAGCTGTAGAGTTCACATTTTTCTCATCAGCACATGAAACATTCTCCAGGATAGACAATAGGCCAAAAAACAAGTCTTACATTTTCAAAGAAAATCAAAATTATATCAAGTATATTTTCTGAACACAATGGATTAAAACTAGTGATCAATAACAGGAGGAACTTTGGAAATTTTACAAATAAATGAAAATTAAGCCACACACTCTTAAATGACCAATGGGTCAATGAAGAAATTAAGAGAGATATTTTAAAATGTCTTGAAACTGAAAATGGAAAACAGCATAACAAAACCTTTGAGGTTCATCATGAGCAGTACTAAGATGGAATTTTATAGCAATAAACACCTACATCAAAAAAGTAGAAAGACTAATAATGCATCTCAAGTAACTAGAAAAGCAAGAACAAACCAAACCCAAAATTAGTAGACAGAAAGAAATAATAAAGATCAGAGCAGAACTAAGTAGAATGGAGAGTAAAAAAGATTGTTTTTTTGAAAAGATTAACTTAATAGAAAACCCTCTAACTGAACTAATGAACAAAAAATGAGTGAAGATTTCCCCCCTTATAAAGAGAAAGAAATAAAATCAGAAACAAAAAAGACATTACAACTGATAGCAAAGAAATATAAAGACCCTAAAAGATATATGCAATCAGTTATGTTTCAATAAAAAAAGGCAAATCTGTTTATCTCAAAAAGAAAGAATGAAAGAAATACAAAGGATCATTAGAAATTATTATGAACAACTCAATGACAACAGATTTAAAAACCTAGAAGAAATTGATAAATTCCTGAACACATACAGCTTACCAAGATTGGGCCATGAGGGCATAAAAAAACCAAACAGATCAAAAATGAGAAAAGAGATTAAATCAATAATAAAAAGTCTCCCAACAAAGAGGATCCCAGGACCACATGGTTTCACTGCAAAATTCTATCAAACTTTTAAACAAAAATTACTACCAGTTCTTTTCAAACTATTACAGGTAATCAGAGGTAGGAAATATTTAAAGCTAATTCTATGAGGCCAGCACTACCTTATATCAAAACCTGACAAGCACACAACAAAACAAGAAAACTACAGGCCGATATCCCTAATGAAGATAAATGCAAAAATTCTCAACAAAATACTAGCAAACCAAATCCAACAGCACATCAAAAAGATTCTTTACTGTGATCAAGCAGGATTTATCCCAGGGATGAAAGGATTGTTCAATACATGCAAACAAATAAATGTGATTCACCACTTCAACAGAATGACGGACAGAAACCATATGATTATCTCAATAGGTGCAGAAAAAGCTTTTGATAAAATTTAACATTTTCATGATAAATACTCTCAACTAGTCAGGCTTAGAGGGAACATACCTCAAAATAGTAAAGGTGATATATGTCAAACACACAGCTAACATGTGAAAATTGAAAGCCTTTGTGATCTGGAACAAGACAAAGATGCTCACTCTCACCACTTTTATTCAACATAGTAATGGAAATCCTAGCAAGAGCAATTAGATAAGAAAGAAATAAAAGGAATACAAATTGGAAAGGAAGAAGTCAAATCGACCCTGTTTGTAGATGACATCATTTTATATTTAGAAAAACCCAAAGACTTCACCAAACTCTTAGAACTGATAAATTCAGTAAAGTTACAGGATGTGAAATTAACATAAAAAATCAGTATTTCTATACACTAATAATGAGTAAGATGAAAAAGAAATCAAGATCGCAATCCCATTTACAATAGCTGCATAAATATTTAGAAATAAACTTAATTAGTGATGAAAAATCTCTACACTACAAACTCTAAAACAATGGTGAATGAAACTTAAGAGGACACAAAATAATGAAAATATATCCTATATTTCTGTATTGAGGAAAATAATATTGTCAAAATGCCATATATCCCCAAGCAGTCTACAAACAGTGCAATCTCTACAAAAATATCAATGACATGATTCACAGAAATAAAAAAAATAATAAAAAATTTTGTATGATACCACAAATGAGTCCAAATAGCTCAATCATTCCTGAGGGGGTGAGGTGGGGGGAACAAATCTGGAGGCATCACACTACCTGACTTCAAAATATATTACATAGGTATTATAACCCAAACAGCATGGTACTAGCTTAAAAACAGACACAGAGATCAATGCAACAGACAGAGAGCCCAGAAATAAACCCACACATTTATAGCCAACTTATCTGCAAATGTATTTTCTCATTCTGTAAGTTGTCTCTTTACTCTGTTGAGTGTTTCCTTTGCTGTTCAGAGCTTTTAATTTGATGTACTCCCACTTGTTTATATTTGTTTTTGTTTCCTATTCATGTGAGGTCATATCCAAAAAAATCATTTCCTACACCAGTATCATAAAGCTTTTCCCTATGTTTTCTTCTAGGAGTTTAATAATTTTAGGTCTTACATTTATCTTTTGTCCATATTGAGTTGATTTTTTTTATCTGGTATGAAATTAAGGTCTACTTTCATTCTTCTGCATGTGAATATCCAGTTTTGCCAACATCGTTTATTAAGAGAATATCCTTTCCCCATATGTGTTTTTGGCACCTTTGAGAAAATGAGTTGGCTGTAAATGCATGGATTTATTTCTGGATTCTCTATTCTGTTACATTGGTCTATGTGTCTGTTTTTCTGCCCGTACCATGCTGTTTTGGTTACTATAGCTTTGTAGTATATTTTGAAGTCAGATAGTGTGATGTCTCCTCTACCTTTGTTCTTTTTGCTCAATATTGCTGTGGCCTTTCAGGGTCCTTTGTGGTTCCACATGAATTTTAGTCTTGTTTTCTTCTGTTCCTGTGAAGAATGTCATTGGTATGTTGATAGGGATTGCATTAAATTTGGATTGCTTTGTGTAGGATGAACATTTAAACAGTATTAATTCTTCCATTTATTTGTGTATTTTAAAATTTCTTTTATCAATGTTTTAGAGTTTTCAGTGTAGAGATATTTTACTTCCTTGGTTAAATTTATTCCAAAATACTTTTTGGTAGGTATTTTAAATGTAATTGTTTTCCTGATTCATTTTTCAGATAATTTGCTGTTAGCTTTGATAGATTGTGTCCTACTGCCATCTTGCATTTGTTATTTCTTTTTTTGAATTCATTTGTTACTGTGGTTATTATTTTACATTCTAAGATGTTGTGGAGCAGTTGGAAGGAGGGGAGAGGGCAAAGGTGAGTGGGGTGAGGGGGAAAAGGTGGAAGGACGGGGGCATGATTGAGACCCATGGCAGCCCCCTCATTACAGCAGAGGAGCCCAGGGGGCTTCTGGTGGCAGCTCGATGGTTGTCCGTGGGCTGGATGTGGATGTTGAGGGGAGCTTGGCTGAGGCCCTCAGCCCCCCACTGCTCCAGCTCAGGAGTCCAGGGCACTTCCCATGGCAGCTCAGTGGTCATTGCTGGGCTGGATGTGGATGTCGTGGGTGGGGGCTATCCCAGCCTCCATGGTTTCTGATGAGAAGGCAGCTATCAATCTTATTGGGGTTCCTTTGTGCATCATTTTCTCTTGTTGTTTTCAAGACTTTCTCCTTGGATTTGACTTTTAGCATTTTAAGTATGATTTGTCTGTCTGTGGGTTTCTTTGTGTTTGTGTTACTTGTAGTTTGTTGAGCTTCCTGGATGCGTAGATTACTTTTTCTGATAAATTTGGGAAGTTTTCAACTATTAACTCTTCAGACAATTTTATTTCTCCTTTCCCTTTCATCTTTCCTTTTTAAAACTCCCATTATATGTATGTTGAAGGGCTTAATGTTACCCCACACTTCTCTGAGACTCTGTTTTTCTTCATTTTTCTCTGTTGCTTGGCTTGCATAATCTCTATCAAGCTATCTTCAAGTTTGCTAATTCTTTATTCTGTCAGTTCGTATCCACTCTTTAGACTTCTTTATTTCAGTTATTGTATTTTACATTATTGAATTTTTATGTGGTTCTTTATAAAAATTTGATTAATAATTTTTTAGTTCTATATAATAATTTTTGTATCTTTATTGAGATTCTCCATTTGATGCAATATTACTGTCATGCCTTCCTTTACTTTAATCATGCTTTCCTTTAATCTTGAGAACATAATTATAGTGGCTACTTAAAATTGTTTTTTGTTAAATTCAATATCTGGTCACTCTTGCAGGCAGCTTCTGTTGCCAGCTTTTTTTCCTATGTTGCATGGATTATACTTTCTTGTTTCTTTTTGTGACTCATAATTTTTTGTTGGAGACTGGACATTTTAGAAAACATATTGCAGTAACTATAGGTACTGGTTTTCTCTCCCCTTTCTCTAGACATGTTATTTTTATGTACTTGTTTATTTGTTTAGTAACTGGCTGAATAATTTTAGTGAAGTCTGTTTTTTACTCCCCAAAATGGTAAACCTCTGGTGTTGCTCCTTAGGGCAGCACAGCTTTGGGTATATCCACAATCACCCTGGGACGACAGTGGTATTGGTAGTGCTAACCTTCACTATTAGTTAATCTCCACTAATTGCCAACTGATTGCTCTATTGCTTTCAGAAATGCCCTGGGGTATAATTTTTTTCTTCAAACAAACTAATATAACTGTGGCTCCTTCAATGTAATATTTTATGAGGCCAGTGTTTGATATTTGTTCTAATACCAGGAGGGTTCTATCTAGCTGTTTCATTTCCCAGTTACCTCCTGAAAACTAGCCAGCACACAATGTGAGCTATATTTTCATTAGATTCATCAATTTCTCTCTATTATTATTATCATTATTTTTTACCACAACCTCCACTGTCCTTAAGAGAATTTTTGTAGTTAAACTTTTCCATGATCTATTGAAAATGAATTCAGTTCCTTTGAGAAGAGATTAGGAGATATCTCTTTTAAAGCCTACTTTTTCTCCCAGGCAAAATTTCTGGGCCAGGCCTCTGAAACTGGAGGGGATGGCAACTGTAAGCTTCTGTTAGGGTGATACCCCCACTTTAGACAGTGAAGGGAAGTATACATCCTCTCCTGGCATGAAACAATGCCTCACAAGCCAGGGAAAGAGCTACTGGGGCCCCCAAATTCTCATTGTACCACACTCAAGATTGAGTCGGGGTTGGGAAGAAGAGAAAAGCTTCCATGTTTCTAATGCACTCACTCAAGATTTAGCATCCTGAATGAATATATGATGAAACCAGTAAATACATAACTAAATATCACTCTGTGATTAGGTTATATAGTAAAGGTGAAGGATTTTTGAAGATATAATTACGGTCATAACCAGTCAATTTTGAGCTAATTAAAAAGGAGATTATACTGAGTGGGCTTGAATTAATAATGTGAACCCTTAAAAAATGGGAGATGTTGGAAAGATTTTCCTGCTGGTTTGAAAGAATAAAGCTGCCATGTTGTGAGAGGGTATGTGACTAGGACCTGAAGGGAGTTTCTAAGAACCAAGAGCAATCCACGGCAGACACCTAGCAAGAAAATGGGGGTCTCAGACCAATTACTCCAAAAAACTGAACTTTACCAACAATGAGTGAGCTCTGAAGAGTGCTGCAACTTCAGATGACCCTGAAGCCCCAACCAATGCCTTGATTTCAGCCTAGTGAGACCCTGAGTAGAAAACCCACCTGTGTCTGGCTGGACTTCTGACCTGCTGAAACTGTGACATAATAAATAGGTGTTATTTTAAACCTCCAAGTGTTTGGTACTTTTTAATTCAGCAATAAAAAAATATATAGTAATGAAAGGAAAAACAGGTAAATATATAGGTTGGCAATTTTGGTCTTTTCAGTTAAGACTAACTGAAGATACAGTAAAGTTTCTTCTTACTGGGGAAAAATCATGAATTTTCTTATAGACCAGGCTTTTTATGAGTTCTCACTCAGCATCTAGGAGAACGATTATAGTTTTCTCGCATTACTTTTCTATTGCCTTCTTTCACAAAGCCTTCCCGTAGTTTACAGTTTTATAACTCTCCCCTCCACCGTAACATTTTTTTTGTGTGTGATGGAAATGAGCAAAAATGAAACAAAAGGAGCAATAACCACGAACATCACCATTTACATTTCTTCTTTCTCTTTCCTTACAACCTCAATAGGAAAACTTTTGAATTAGAAGATAATGGAGAAAGAGGCAAAGAAAATGTAATATATGAAGAAATGGAGAAAGATGAAAAACAAATATATGTTTTAATCCAAATATATTTCTAACTCTGACAGGTTCAAAAAATGCTCCATTTGCCTGCTATGAAGAAATACAAGGTCAAGCAGACAGGTTTGGGAACTGCGGTGCAGATAAACATGGTAAATTTATATTCTGTGGATGGAGGTACGCTACACAAATATTAAGGATACTTTTCTTATGTTCTGTAAGATTTTTATGTACTTTCCCCCTCTATCTTTAGTATGTGTCATTCATTCCAATGGTTTTAAGTATCGTATGTGCATGGGAGTGAATCTCAAATCCAAATCTTCAGCCCTGACATCTTTCTTGTCTAAAAGATTTTTCAGACTAAAATTTCATCTTACTTTTGAACGTTTATATGTGAATAATCATTAGGTTTTTAAATTCAATCCAAAATAGAAATTCTTTTTTTTTTATTACTGTGGTTTTTATTTTATTTCTTTGACATTTAAAAAACTTTTTGTTTTGAAACAACTATGGTTTCACAGGAAACTGCAAATGTAATACATAGAGATTCCAAATACTCCTCATTCAAATTCCCCCAATGGCTACATCTTACATAAGTATAATACATCATCAAAACTCATAAGTGAACATTGGTACAATGTGTGTGTATAATTTTTTTTTTTTTTTGGTGACCGGTAAGGGGATCGCAACCCTTGGCTTGGTGTCGCCCGCACCGCGCTCAGCCAGTGAGCGCACCGGCCATCCCTATATAGGATCCGAACCCGTGGCGGGAGCGCCACTGCACACCCAACGCCGCACTCTCCCGAGTGAGCCACGGGGTCGGCCCTTTGTGTATAATTTTATGCCATTTTATTACATGTAGAACTGTTTCATCACCACAGAGATTTTTTCCTTACTACCCTGTTATAGTACCAATGGCTACTTTCTGCCCCCATGTCGCTAACCCATTAGAACTGCTAATCTGTTGGCCATTTCTATAATTTTGTCATTTTGAGAATGTTATATAAATGAAATTAAACATGATGTGAACTTTTAAGACTGGCGTTTTTTTCACTCAGCATTATGTTGCTGGGATCCATGTATGTTGTTGCATCTATTGTACCTTTTTGTTACTGACTAGTGTTCCATGATATGGGTGTACCGTAATTTGTTTAACCATTCACTTACTGAAGGACAATTTGTTTGTTTGTAGTTTTTGTCTTCTACAAGTAGATCTGGTATGTACAATTTTGTGCAAGTTTTTGTCTGGACCAAGGTTTTCACTTCTACAGATGAAATCTAGTATGATTGCTGGATCATAGGGTACATGTATGTTTAGTTCTCATAGACTAAATATATATTTAACTTATACTACATCTAGTTTATAGTACATTCCCACCAGCAGTGTATGAAAGATTCAGTCTCTCCACATCCTTGCTGGCATTTGGCATTGGGTATTGTCACTAATTTTTATTTCACGTCTTCTAAAACGTGCAGAGTGAGTTTTTACTGTGATCTTCACTTGCTTTTCTCTAACGGCTAGTGATGTTGAGCATCGTTTCGTGTGCTTGTTTTCCCTCATTTCATCCTCTTCAGTAAACTTTCTTTTCACAGTCTTTTGCCCATATTCTATTTATTTTTATTGAAACATAATTGTTTTATTTTATTTAAAAAAGTTCTTCGGTGGCTGGCTGGCACAGGGATTGGAAGCCTGGGCCTTGGTGTTACCAGCACCATGCTCTAGCCAACTGAGCTAACCGGTGCTCAGCCCTATCGAAACATAGTTGAGTGCACATATCTGTGTGGCACTAAGTTGAATATCAATACCTCTGTGCAGTATGTGATGCTCAAATCAGTTTAATTAGTATATTCAACATTACATAATATAGTCATTTTTGTGGCCCTTTACTAATTTCCTGCTAACTCTTCCCCATCTACTTTTCCCACATCTGGTGGCCTCAGTTCTATTCTTTCCCTTTGAAAGTTCAGCAGATTATTGTATCTTTCTTTTTTCCTTTTTAATCTTTTAGTTTATTTATTTTTTTAGCTTCCACTTATGAGTGAGGACATATGGTATTTCTTTTTCTGTGTATGGCTTATTTCACCTAACATACCTTTCTCTAAGTTATCCTTGTTGCTATGAATGGCAGAATTTCATTCTTTTTTTTGGCAGAGTAGTATTCCATTGTGTATCTATCCCATATTTTCCTTGTCCAGTCACATTGATGGACAGTTAGGTTGGTTCCAAGGCTTGGATAGAGGAAATAGAGCTGTGATAAACATGGGAGTGCAGGTATTCCATTGACATGATGAGTTTCATTCCTTTGGGTATATGCCCAGCAGTGGGATTGCTAGATTGCATGGCCGTTCTATCTGTAGTTGTTTGAGGAACCTCCACACTGTTTTACATCGTGGCTGCACTAATTTACAGTCCCATCAACAGTGTAGGAGGGTTCCCTTTTCTCTGCATTCTTGCCAGCATTTATTTTCTGTCTTTTTGCTAATAGCCAGTCAAACTGGGGTGAGATGTTATCTCAGTGTGGTTTTGATTTGCATTTCCCTAATGCTGAGTGATGTTGAGCATTTTTTCATGTTTGTTGGCCATTTCTATGTCTTCCATTGAGAAGTAACTCAATTTAAAAAATAGACAAAGGTACAAAATAGAAACTCTTAAAAACCTCTGCACATTTCCTCTCTAAACCTGCTGTTTTTAAAAAATAAGAACAGTATCCCTATCCACTTGATTGCTTGACCAAGATGAAGACTACCTAGTATCTATAAAATGAGTTCAATTTCTCCTGCTTATGAAGAGCTAGCTTTTTGATATTTTGGTGATAAGTTTATTTTAACAAAATATTTATTAAAAACCTACTATGTGCCAGACACTGGGCTAACTGCTAGTTAGCACAACATACTCATACACTCACGGAATTTGTGGACTGGTTTAAGCATTGCATTTTTCCTGCGTACATTGCCATAAATGGAAAACCATTCCTTTTTTTTTTTTTTTGGTCAAAGTAAGCAAATGCGAAGCATTCCTTATAAATGCCTAATGTATATTAATCAGATAATTTTATTATGTTTGCAGGAATCTTATATGTGGAAAATTAGTTTGTACCTACCCTTCTCGAACTCCTTTCCAAAAAGAAAACGTTTCTGTGATTTATGCTTATGTACGCAACACAATATGTATAACTATGGACTACAGATTGGAGCCAAAAGACTACAGATTGGATCCAATGAGGGTCAAGAACGGCGCTACTTGTGATATTGGGAGGGTAATTTATTTAAAATATAAATTTTTTAAACTAGTTTTATTCATTGCTTTAATAAATCTTCCCATTTAAGTGTCCAAATTTAATTAATTTCCAGGGCTATGTAATCTTGAATATTTGGAGCAGAAAGTGAATAAACTTAAATAGTAAGAGAGTAATGGGAATGTTTTATTCCCTTCAGAATTTCAGTGTTAGGAGCAAGGAAACTCCAAGTATTTGGGGGCTGGAGTGAGGAAGGGAGAGATTTTGGAAATATATTAGAGTTTCCCATAGCATGGAAACTCACTTTTCTTTTTGGAGAAGAAAGAAGAAATCTCACTTAGTAATATATGTGTCTATGTGGTCCCATGGATAGGAGCACAACTTAGATCAGGTTGTTTAGAATCAGATCTTCATCTCTTATTACAAATTTGACATTTTGCAGTTTACCTAGCCAGTATGAGATACCTCAACTGCATGCACAGCAGAGATAATAATCACATTTACTCTATAGGGATATTGTGAAGATTAAATGACATAGCTTAGCTCAATGCCCAGCACACAGTAAGAGCTAAATATAGTTTGGCTATTATTATTGATTGTTATCAAAATTTGTAATCACTGAGATCAACTCAAATCTGGAGAAAACAGAGGAAAGAGATTTACTTCAAAATCTCATTTAATTCCTGATCAGATATTTGTTTATAAGGAAATATAATAATATAATAAAGTGGAGGCTTTAAAGATATATACACATATTGTCTTCACTCATAAGTGGGAACTAAGAGAGAAAGAAGGAAGGAAAGAAAGACCACAGTGTTGCACCGGATTTACAGAGGGAGAGAGCAGACCTAGAGCTGAAGAATGGGGTGGAGGAAGGGAAAAGAGGGAGGGAGGCCAGGAATTAATTGGGTGGGGGACATGGGAAGTAATCACAATTTGGGGCATCCTTCTAGTATTGATCTGGCTGTCACATTTTGGGCACCGTGGTGATGGTCAGCTTTGTACCCCATGAATATTCATAACCAATATAAAAAAAGATATATGCATATAGATTTGAATTCTGGCTCTACCACTTACTTGATTATTTAATATATTCAAGCATTAATATCCGTAGATGTGAGATATACAAATTAATAGCCACTTTTAGTAGTTTTATAGTTTACGTGAAGTTTGCTATAGGTGAAGTGTAGGAGGGGTCTTCAAAAAGTTCATGGAAAGATTCATATTATCTTTTAATTTCATTTTTCCACAAATTTTTTGAAGTAGCCTCATGTAGTCTCATTAATACTGGTTTCCTCTTCATGCCTAGGAGTCATAAATGCCATCTTGAACAAGGTTTTAGGCCAGGGAGCTCACTAGATACATTAAAGCTACGGAGCAAAAACAACTAAAATATGCACCACAGCCAGTAGATAGTTTGAGATTATTCAATAGGTAATTTTTTAAGAATAGACTATTTGTTATAACATGGAATTTTTTTTATAACACATTATCTTCTCAGAGATAATGTGTAAAAACAAATTTTGCCAGGTGGCTTTTAATGATACTGTAAATCATATATGATAAAACATTCTTGGCAATTCTGTTTTTGTAAGTTTGTGTCCCTACATAGTGGGACTCTATTTCAATTTCAAAAGAGCCAGGCAGACAACAGATACTACATTCCAAAAGGAGTTGTTAGACAAGCCATCATGGCCAATGAACAGTGAGAAAACTCAACAAATTAAAGGTTTAAAAGGGTTCGATTGTTTGAATTTAGAATAGGTGTTGTGAGGCCATTTTTTTGGACAGAGTCGTGCCGTGCCTAATATTTAAAAGGAGATCATGTTCACATACACTATCTTAAACTAAAAAGAAACTCAAATGCTAATTACATTTTCTAAAATGACATTTTTAAGGAAAACGTATTATTGTACTCATCTAAAAAACCCTGCAACTTAGGAAAGTTGAGATTGTGTAAGTAATGGAGTTGGGAGTATATCCTTAGTCCTCTAATTATAACAAAGTTAAAAGAATTATATCTGGATTTTATTATTATGGGATAACATTCCATAACAGAATGATAGACATCTTTAGTATATTTTAATAAAAATTTTTATCTCTATTAAATATTTAGGGGACTATAATAATACCTCATATTTTGTGAAAACAAAATACATGCCATGATTATATCAAATTGATTTTCTTTCTATGAAAAAATGTAAATGTGCAATGAATGTAGGGTATTCTTTTAACTGTGAGCTCAGGAATAGTTTTGTTAGGTCTCATGATATTATAATAAAAAGTAGTTCTTTGGTTATGATACTTTTATTATGGCCAATCTTATTTAATTACTATCCCCCATATCCCTGCATTGGATCTTTTAAAAAAATTATTTATCTAAAAATAGACTTTATATTTTAGTGCAGTTTTAGGTTCACAGCAAAACTGAGTGCAAGATTCAGAGTGTTCCCATAAACCCCTTGCCCCCTGTCTTCTTGTAAAACCTTCCCCACTGTTCACAACCCACGCCAGAGTGTTACACTTGTTAAAACTGATGCGCCTGTACTGTCACATCATCATCACCCAAAGTCCGTAGTTTGCATTAGGGTTACCAGGAAAATCAATGAATACCTAGAGTTTAAACAACACACTTTTAAATAACACATGAGCCAAGGGAGAATGCTCAATAAAAATTTTAAGACATTTTGAACTAAATGAAAATGAAAATACAACTGATTAAAATTTGTAGAATGTAGCAGAAGCGATATTTAGAGGTAAATTTATAGCATTGAATAGTTATGGTTTTATGTTATACAATTACTAATTGTATTGTTATTGTGGCTAGATCCTTCTGACCTGAAAACTTTTTTTTTTTTGTGTGTGTGTGTTTTAGATATGCTTTAATAGTGTATGTATAGACACAGGGACGATTAAGAGAGACACGCTACAGTGTTCTCAAAAGTGCTCTGGAAATGGAGTAAGTAAGCACATGTTTCCCTGAATTACATCTCTCTTGGACATTTCTGAGTATCACTCATTAATTTATCAATATTATTTGGGTTCCTACTAGATGCCAGGCCCTGTTGCATCTAGCTTCAATTTGGAGCTGAATTGAGTTAATAAATTCAGCAGCCATAATTAATTTAAGAGAACATTCTGAGTAGAATTAAATTGCTGATGACCTAAGAATTTTATTGCTGTATTCGGGTACTTTTTCAGATGGTGTTAAATATTCCAGTAAATACAGTAACCTTTTCACAAGGAAAGATAATTAAGCCGTAATTCCTGTGTTTGTGAATACATAAGGTCATGGAAAACTATTGGTTTTCTCTATTGAAAAACAAACCATAGACTATATTTTAGATGAGCTTTATGTTTGCAGCAAAATTGAGTGGAAAGTACAGAGATTTCTCATATATCCCCTCATCCCACATTTGTGCAACCTCTTCCACCATCAACGTCCCCCACCAGAGTGGTACATTTGTTACAGTGAACCTATGTGGACACCTCATTAACTCCCAAAGTCCATAGTTTACATTAAGGTTCGTTCTTAGTATTGTGTATTCTAGAAGTTTGATAAATGTATAATGATATGCATTAACCATTGTAATATCATACCAGATATTCTCAGTGCTCTGAAAGTCATCTGTACTTTGCCTTCTTATCTTTCCCTCCACCCAGCCTCTGGTAACTACTGATTTTTTTTACTGTCTCCATACTTTTGCCTTTTTTGGAATGTCATATCATTGGAATCATACAGTATGAAGCCTTTGCAGATTGGCCTTTTCACTTAGTAATATGCATTTAAGGTTTCTCCATGTCATTTCATGGCTTGGTATCTCATTTCCTTTTAGTGCTAAATAATATTCCATTGTTTGAATGTATCAAGGTTATTTATCCATTCACCTGCTTGAGAACATCTTAGTTGCTTTCAAGTTTTGAAAATTACGAATAAAGCTGCTATAAACATTTTTATGCAGGTTTTTGTATGGACATAAAATTTCAGCATCTTTGGGTAAATACTAATGTTTGTGATTGTTAGATCATATGATAAGAGTGTGCTTAGTTTTGTAAGAAACTGCCAAAACGTCTTCCAATGTAGCTACACTGTTTTGCATTCCCATTGGCAATGAAAGAGTTCCTTTTGCTCCACATCCTCACCAGCATTTGATGATGTCAGTGTTTTGGATTTTGGATTATATTTTTAATTTCAAATTTCATTTGTTTATCGTTAATATATAGAAAAGTGATTGACTTTTGTACATTAACCTTGTATCCTGCAACCTTGCTATAATAACTTGTTAGTTCTAAGGTGTATAGTGGTATCTCACTGTTGTTTCAATTTGCATTTCTCTGATGACATGATGTGGAGCATTTTTTAATATATTTATTGGTCATCTATATATCTTTTTTGGTGAGGTGTCTGTTAAGGTCTTTTGCCCATTTTTAAATCAGGTCATGTGTTTTGTTATTGTTGAATTTTAAGTGTTGTTTGTATATTTTAGATAACAGTCCTGTATCCAATGTGTCTTTTGCAAATATTTCCTGCCTGTCTGAGGTGTATATTTTCATTCTCTTGACAGTGTTTTTTTTTGCACTGGAGAAAATTTTAATTTCATAAAGTGCAGTTTCTCAATTCATTATTTTCTTCAAAAAGTGATCTTTTCTATATTGTATTGCCTTCACTTCTTTGTCAAAGATCAGTTGACTATATTTAGGTGAATCTATTTCTGGGCTTTCTGTTCTGTTCCATTTATCTATTTGTCTATTTTTCAAATACTACACTGTTTTGATTACTGTAGATTTATAGTTAAGTCTTGTAGTTGGATAGTATCACTCCTTCAACTTTGTTCTTCTTTGCCTATTGTGGGTCTTTTGCCTCTTCATAAAAATTTTGAAAAATCAGTTTGATTTCCACAAAATAACATGATGGGGTTATGACTGAGATTGCATTAAATCTGCAGCACAAGTTGGAAGAACTGACATCTTGATAATATTCAACCTTCTTATTCATGAGCATACAATGTCTTTATTTAGTTCTCTGATTTTTTTCATTAGAGTTTCATAAATGTCCTTATATTGATCTTGTACATATTTTGATAGATTTATATGTAAATATTTCAGTTTGGGGGAGTTCTAATGTAAACAGCATTGTATTTTTAATTTCAAATCCTTTTTGTTTATCATTGGTACGTAAAAAAAATGATTGACTTTTATGCATTAACATTGTATCCTGCAACTTTTCTATAATCATTTGTTAATTCTAAGAGTTTTTTGCCTTTAATTATTTTTGATTTTCTACATAGGTGATTATGTCATACACAAAGTTTTATTTCTTCCTTCCCAATCAGTATACCTTTATTTTCTTTTCTCGTTTTGTTGCATTAGCTAGGAATTCCAGTATGATGTTGAAAAAGGAGTGATGAAAGGGAACATCTTTGCACTGTACCTCGTCTAAGTGAGGAGGTATCTAATTTCTCACTGTTAAATATGATGTCAACTATACACACACACACACACACACACACACACACACACACATATTTAGATATAAATATCTAGTTGTCTAGTTGAGGAAGTTCCTCTCTATTTCTAGTATTTTCTAATTTTTGAAATCATGACTGGTTGTTGGCTTTTTTTTTTGTTAAATGCGTTTTATGTATATATTGATATGATAATGTCATTTTTTTCTTTAGCCTGTTAATGTGTGATGGACTACATCAACTGATTTTTAAATGTTGAATCAGACTTGCATACCTCAGATAACACTTGGTTGTGGTGTGTAATTCTTTTTATACATTGCTGAATTTGATTGGATAATATTTTGTTGTGGATTTTGCCTCTGTATTCA
Source organism: Cynocephalus volans (assembly GCF_027409185.1). Classification (NCBI taxonomy): domain Eukaryota; kingdom Metazoa; phylum Chordata; class Mammalia; order Dermoptera; family Cynocephalidae; genus Cynocephalus; species Cynocephalus volans. The sequence goes on from NC_084472.1 coordinate 110,451,275, forward strand.
TGAGAGATATTGGTCTGTAATTTCCATTTCTTATAATATCTTTCTCTGATTTTGGTATTAGGGTAATGTTGGCCTGATAGAATGAGTTAGGAAGTATTCCCTCTGCATCTATCTTCTGCTAGAGATTGAGAATTTGTAAATTTCTTCTTTAAATATTTGGTAGAGTTCACTCGTGGACCCATCTGAACAAACTATTACATTAGATCAATTAAGAATAAAAAATTAACAGTTTTAGTTTACTTATACTTATTCCTTCTTTAATGCTTTTCTTTTTTTTAAATCTGATTTTCTGACCTATATAATTTTCATTCTCTCTGAAGAACATTTAACATTTCAAGGCAGGTCCATTGGTGATAAATACCCTCAATTTTTGTTTGAGAAAGTCTTTATTTCATTTTCACTTTTGAAAGATAATTTTGCAGAATATGAAATTCTAGATTGGTGATTTTTTTTTTCTATCAACATTTTAAATATTTCAGTTCATGCTCTTCTTGCTTGTGTGGTTTCTGAACAAAAGTTCAATGTAATTTTTGTTCTTGTGCATCAACAGATATGGTATTTTTCCCCCTCTGGCTTCTTTTAAAACTTGCTCTTTATATTTGATTTTTTAAAGTTTTAAAATTATATATCTAGATATAAATTTTTAGCATTTACCCTAATCAGTGTTTTTTTTTCTTTTTTTTACTTTTCTGTATCTGTGCTTTGTTGTAAAAAAATTAATTAATTTTGAAAAATTCCCATTCATTGTTGCTTCAAATTTATTCTGTTCCGTTCTTCTCACATGTATATTACACCTTTTGTAGTTGTCCCACAGTTCTTGGATATTCTGTTCTGTTTATTTTTTTATTTTTAATTTTTTTTCAGTTTTGGAAGTTACTACTGAAATATTGTTAAGCTCAGAGATCTTTATCAGCCATAATCAGTTTCATTAATGAGCCCATCAAAAGCATTGTTCATTTCTATTACAGTGTTTTTAATCTCTAGCATTTCTTTTCGATTCTTTCTTAGAATTTTCATCTCTCTGCTTTCACTGCCCATCTGTTCTTGCATGCTGTGTACTTTATTCATTAGATCCCTTGGCATATTAATCATAGTAATTTTTTTGGGGGGGGGGGCAGCTAGCTGGTACAGGGATCAAACCCTGGACCTTGAAGTTATCAGCACTGTGCTCTAAGCAACTGACCTAACTGGCCAGCCCCTAATCAGAGTTATTTTAAATTTCTGGTCTGACAATTCCAGCGTCCCTTCCAGCTGGGCCCTGGGATGGTGGCAGCAGCTTGCTTAGTTGCTGCTGAGTTCAGCTTCTCTTGGCTCCATAGCTCAGGACCCTGGCTATGCCCTGGGGCAGTGGTGGCAGCTTGCTTAATTGCCTCACAACATTTTAAAAATGGGCATGTTATGCTCTCTTTGGGTCTCTGATACTATAACTAGAAAGAACTGGGTAGAAATAAGTCGAAAATTCATCATAATACCTCTGCATTGAGGTTATTGCTGTATAGCATCACTTGAAAATAACAATAAAATTTTGCATTTATTTCTAGTAACTGTATTTCCCAATTCTGTATACTGCTTTATAATAGTGACAAAATCTTATAGAAAAAATTAAAATTATAGTGGTGATCTCCTGGGTGCCTTGGCAGTCATCCTTATTCTCTGACAGAAACAAGATGACTCAGATTCATCTTGAGTTGTCCAGCCCCATTTACAGAATGAACCAATCTATGAGGAACTTTGGTACTTTTTTTTTTACTTTACCACAAATTTTTATTTTATTTAAAAAAATGTATTAAGTTTTTAATTGACACATATCAACTGCACATATTTATGGTGTACAGAGAGTTACATTTTCATACATGTATATGATGTGCGATGATCAAATCAGGGTAATTAGAATATTCATCATCACAAAAATTTAGCACTTCTTTGTGATGAGAACATTTGAGCTCCTCTCTTCTAGCAATTTGAGAGCATACAATAAATTATTGTTAATTATAGATGCCTAGAACTACTGCACACCAACAGAACTTGTTTTTCATATCTAGCCGTAGTTTTGTATCCATTAGACAACCGCTCCCTGTCCGCCTTCTCTTCCCAGTGTCTAGTAATCGAATTTGTACTCTCTGCTTCTATAAGCTCAAATTGCTTTTTTTCTTTTAGTTACCATGTATGAGTGAGAAAATATATTTATCTTTCTGTGCCTGATATTGCCACAAATGAAGGCATTTCATTCTTTTTTATGACTGAGTAGTATTCCATTGTGTATATGTACCATGTTTTCTATATCCATTCATTTGCTGTTGGACACCTAGATTGATTCCTTATCTTAGCTATTTTGAATCATGCTGAAATAAATATGGGGGTGCAGATATGTCTGTGGTATGCTAACTTCCTTTCCTTTAAATAAATGCCCAGCAGTGGGCTTGCTGAGTCATATGGTAGTTCTATTTTTAGTTTTTTCTTAGGAACCTCCATATAGTTTTCCATAATAAATGTATTAATTTACGCTCTCACCAACAGTTTATGAGTCCCTTTCCTCCACATCCTCACCAGCATTTGTTAGTTTTTGTCTTTTTGAGAACAGCTATTCTAACTGGAGTGATATGATATCTCACTGTGATTTTGATTTTTGAAATCCCTGATTAGTGATGTTGAGCATTTTTTAATATACCTATTGACTATTTTTGTATGTCTTCTTTTGAGATATGCCTGTTCAATGTATTTACCCATTTTAAATTGGATTATTTGATTTCTGGCTCTTGAGTTGAGTTCCTTGTATATTCTAGATATAAATTTCTTGTCACATGAATAGTTTGCAAATATTTTCTCCCATTCTGCTGGTTGCCTCCTCACTATCTTGACTGTTTCTTTTGTTGTGCAGAAGCTTTTTAGTTTGATATAAACCCGTATGTCTATTTTTGCTGTGCTTTTTAAGTTTTCCTTATAATTTTTTGAATGTTTTCTTCTAGTAGGCTTCACGTCTTACATTTAAGTCTTTAATTAATTTTGAGTTAATTTTGGTATATGATGAGAGGTAGGGGGCTAGTTTTATTCTCCTGTATGTGAATATCTAGTTTCTTCAGCACCATCTATTGAAGAGGATGTTCTTTCCCCAATGTATGTTCTTGGCACCGTTGTCAAAAATCAGTCTGCTGTAGATATATGGATTTACTTCTAGGTTATCTATTTTGTCCCATTTGTCTGTGTGTCTGTTTTTACACCAGTACCATAATGTTTTGATTAGTATTCCATTGTAGTGTATGTTGAAGCCATGTAGTGTAAGGCCCTCAGCTTTGTTCTTTTTGCTCAGGATTGTTTTGGGAGTTGAGGCCATTTGCGGTTCCATATGAATTTTAGTATTGTTTTTTCTGTATCTGTGATGAATGTCATGGTATTTCGATAGGAGTTGCATTGAATTTGTAGATTGCTTTGGATAGTATGGTGATTTTGATAATAATGATTCTTCTATTTCATGAAAATGAGCTGTCTCTTCCATTTTTTGGTGTGTTCTCTTTAATTTATTTCATCATCATTTTGCAGTTATTATTGTAGAGATCTTTCCCCTCCTTGGTTAAATTTAGTTCTGGATATTCAATTAATTTTGCAGCTATATGGCATTGCTTTCTTGATTTCTTTTTCAAACTTGATTTTTTTTTGTTGGTGTATAGAAATGCTACTGATTCTTAGATGCTGATTTTGTATCCTACAAGTTTACTGGATTTATTTATTAGTTCTAAGAGTTTTTTGGTGGAGTCCTTAGGTTTTTCTAAATGTACAATCATGTTGTCTGCAAACAAGGACAACTTGATTTTTTTTTTTTTCCAATTTGGATGCCCTTACTTTCTTTTCTTTCTTTCTTTCTTTCTTTCTTTCTTTCTTTCTTTCTTTCTTTCTTTCTTTCTTTCTTTCTTTCTTTCTTTCTTTCTTTCTTTCTTTCTTTTCTTTCTTTCTTTCTCTCTTTCTCTCTTTCTCTCTTTCTCTCTTTCTCTCTTTCTCTCTTTCTCTCTTTCTCTTTCTTTCTTTCTTCTTTTCATTTGCTTAGTTTTTCTGACTAGAACTTCCAGGACTGTGTTAAATAGGAGTAGTGAGAGTGGGCACCCTTGTCTTGTTCTTGTTCTTAGACGAAAGTCTTTCATCTTCTCCCTGTTCAGTATAATAGTAGGTGTGGGTGTGTTATATGTAGCTTTTTTGTGTGTTGAGCTATTTTCCTTCTGTGCCTAATTTGTTGAGTTTTTATGATGAAAGGATTTTAAATTTTATCAAATGCTTTTTCTGCATCTCTTGAGATGATTATATGTTTTTTGTGCCTCATTTTTTGATGTGGTGTATCTCATTTATTTATTTGCATACATTAAACCATTCTTGCATTCCTGAAATAAACCCCCCTTGATCGTGGTGTACAATGTTTCTGATGTGCTGTTGAATTGGGTTTGCTAATATTTTGAGAACTTTTGTATCTATGTTCATCAGAAATATTGACCTGTAGTTTTTTTGTTGTTGTGTCCTTGTCTGATTTTGGTATTGTGGTGATTTTGTCCTCATAACATGAATTTGGGAGAATTCCTCCATTTTGATTTTTGTGGGAGGGTTTGATAAGAATAGGTAGTAATTTCTCTTAAAAAGTTTGGTAGAATTCAGCAGTGAAGCCATCTGGTCCCAGGCTTGTCTGTGTTGGAGACTGTTGATTACTGATTCAATCTAGTTCTTTAGGTTTTTCAATTTGTTGGTGTGTAGTTGTTCATAATAGTCTCAAATGAGTCTTTATATTATTATGGTATCAGTTGCAATGTGTCCTTTCTCAATTTTTATTTTTTGGGTTTCTTTCATTCTTAATCTAGCTAATGGTTTGTCAATTTTGTTTATTTTTCAACAAACTAACTTCTCATTATGTTGATCTTTTGTATCATATTTTCAGTCTCTATTTTATTTCTGCTCTGATATTTATTGTTTATTTTGCCTACTAATTATGGAATTGGATTGTTTTTGTTTTTTAGTACCTTGTGGTCAAATTTAGGTCATTTGTTTAAAATCTTTGTTGTTCTTTGTTATAAGCACTTTTTGCAATAAACTTCCCTCATAGTATTTCTTTTGCAGTGTTCCATAGGCTTTGGTATGTGGTATTTTTATTATCATTTGTTTTAATGAATTTAATGATCTTCAAATTTGTTGGCATACAGTTGTTTAGAGTACTCTTGAGTGATTCCTTGTATTTCTGAGGTATCAGTTGTGATACCACTGTTTTCATTTCTTATTTTTGTTATTTGGGTCTTCTCTCTTCTTTTTTTAGTTAGCTGTGCTAATGGTTTGTCAATTTTATTTATCTTTTCAAATAACCAACTTTTTGATTCATTGATCTATTGTATCGTTTTTTTGGGTTACAATTTCATTTAGTTCTGCTCTGATCTTAGTCATTTCTTTTTGTCTGCTATCTTTGGGTTTAGATTGTTCTTGTTTTTCTAGTTCTTTAAGGTGAAGTGTTAGGTTGTTTACTTGCCATCTTTCCTTTCTTCTGAAGTAAGCATTTAATGTGATAAATTTCCCCCTTAGTGCTGCTTTTGCAGTATCCCACAGGTTTTGGTATGATGTATCATTGTTTTCATTAGTTTCAATACATTTTTTGATTTCCTGTTTGATTTCTTCTTGGATCCATATGTTATTAAGTATAATGCTGTTTAATTTCCATGTGTTTGTATAGTTTCCAGAATTTCATTTGTTATTGATTTCTAATTTTAATCTATTGTGATATGAAAAAATACAAGGGATAATTCCAATTTTTATGAATTTGTTGAGACTTGATTTGTGATCTAACATGTGATCTATCCTGGAGAATGATCCATGTGCTGATGAGAAGAATGAATATTCTGAGGTTGTTGGGTGGAATGTTCTGTAGATACCTGCCAAGTGCAATTTTTCTAGAGTATTGTTTAGAGCCTGTGTTTTTCTGGTGATTCTTTGCCTAGATGATCTGTCCAATATTGATAGTGGGGTGTTCAGATCCCCTGCTATTATGGTATTATTGTCTATCTCCTTTTCTTAGGTCTGATAGAGTTTGCTTTATAAATCTGGCTGCTTTGACATTGGGTGCATGTATATTTATGATTGTTATGTCTTCTTGATGGATGAATCCTTTTATCATTATGTAGTTGCCCTCTTTATCTCTTTTTATGGTTTTTAGTTTAAAGCCTATTTTATTAGATATAAGAATAGCTACTCTGGATCGTTTTTCATTTCTCTTTCCATGGTAAATCTTTTCCATCCTTTCACTCTTAGTCTATGTGTGTCTTTATAGGTGAGGTGAGTCTCCTGAAGGCAGCATATAGTTGGGTCTACCTTTTTAAATCCAGTCAGTCACTCTGTGTTTTTTGAGTGGGGAATTTAATCCTTTTAAATTGAGTTGTTATTGAAAAGTGTTGATTTACTCCTGGCATTTTATTGATTTTTCTTGGGATGTCTTAAGTATCTTTTGTTCCTTTCTGATTTACTGTTTGTCTTCTGTATTTGTTGGTTTCTTGGGCTGTTGATAACTTTTTCCTTTTCATTGTTAGCATTTTTATTTTACTAGTGAGTTTTGATTTTTCTTGAGTTTTTATGGCAGTAGTAGTTATTTTTCAGGTACCAAACCTAGTACTCCCTTGACGATTTCTTGCAAGTGTGGTCATGTGGTAGTGAACTCCCACACTTTTTGTCTGTCTGAGAAATATACTATTTGCCCTACATTTCAGAAGGACAGCCTTGTGGGGTAAAGTATTCTTGGCTGGCCATCTCTTTCTTTTAGTATTTTGAATATATCATCTCATTCCTTTCTGCCTTTTAGGGTTTGTGATGAAAAGTCTGATGTTAGTCTGTTTGGGGCTCCCTTAAATGTGACTTGATGCTTCTCTCTTGCACCTTTTAAGATTCTCTCTTTGTCTTTGAGTTTTGACAATTTGACTATAACATGTCTTGGAGAAGACCTTTTTGGGTTGAATACATTTGGAGATCTTTGTGCTTTCTGAATGTGAAGATCTGTGTCTTTTCCTATACCTGGGAAGTTTTCTGCCACTATTTTGTTGAATATGTTTTGAATGGAATCTCCTTTTCCTCCCCTTCTGGAATACACATGACTCGGATATTTGAGTGTTTAAGGTTGTCTGATATCTCTCTTAGAATTTCTTCAATGTTTTTAATTCTTTTTTCTTTTTTTTTTGTCTGCCTGTGTTATTTCAAACAGCCCATCTTCAAGTTCAGAAGTTCTCTCTTCTGCTTCTGCAAGCCTGCTGGTTAAACTTTCTGTTGTGTTTTTTATTTCATTGAATGAATTCTTCAGCTCCACAAGCTCTCTTACATTCTTTTTCTGGGCATTGATGTCCTTGTACATTTCTTCTTTCAGGTCCTGTATCTTTTCATCATTTCATTGTATTGTGTAGCTGAGTTTTCTTTTATCTCATTTAGTTTCCTTAGAATTATCACTCAAAACTCTTTGTCAGACATTTCAAGGGCTTCTCATTGTATAAGATCTAGAGCTTGAGAGTTATTACCCTTTCATGGTGTACTTTCTTGATTTTTCATATTTCTGGTATCTTTCCTTTGATGTTTAGTCATTGTGGCAAGGGATTTCATGGTCCACTGGTTTGACACTATTGTCTGGCTAGGATCCTGCTGTGACTGCCAATATGGCAAGGCTGCCTCAGTGCCTATGGGCAGAAGGTTCAGGCCTCTCTGTTTGGTGCCCACTTGCCCAGGCGGGGGTGGTCTGGTGGCAGCAATGCCTACCTGCTCGGTCACACTGGCACCTAAGGGCACATGGTCACCGCAGATCTCTGTCTATATTTTCTTGCATCATGTTGATCATTACTTAAGAATGTTAATTGGAATTCCTTTTCAGGCCTTTCATAGGTTTCTTCTTGTTCAGTGTTTCGTAATAAAGAATTATTGTCTTCTTTTGGGAGTGTCATGTGTCCTTGCTTTTTATGTTTTTTGTATCTCTACATAGATGTGTGGGCATCTGGTGGAAAGGTTGCTTTTCTATTTTTTGGTCTATGTTTTGAAAGGACTCTTTCCTGTAGATGTATTCTATACTGTCAGTTTGATAGGGTGTTTTATGTTTGGCTTTGGGTTAGCACAGTAGTGTAGTCTTCATGTGATTTCTTCAAACGTATTCAAAGTTGACGTTGTCTATGGGTTCCTTTGTGGCCCACATGCTGGGGCACTCTGCAACTTCTCATTGGAGCAGGTGATACTGTACAGGTTTGCTGGTCCTGCGGGTGTTACCTTGAGCACCTGAGAGATACACTAATGTGCTCAGTGATTCCTTAGCTGAAGCTGGTAACCCTGAACAAGGTTGCTGTTGTTTCCATTGGGACTTTAGGGTTCCAGGAGAGATGCTGTGGTAATCGTCTCTTTCTCTGCCAAAGTGAGTGGGTTTGCTGGGGAAATGTGCAGTATTGCAGACCACTGAGAAAAGCACTGGTGCATTGTGCAGTTCTGTGGCCAGGACTTCAGACTCCCAGGAGAGGAAATGGTCATTCTGTGGGTCCTCAGCTGGAATAGGGGACACTTGTTGGAGTGTCTGGGGTCATTGGCAAGATTTCAGTGCCTGGAAGAAACTTTGGGGTGCTCCACATTTCCTGAGCTAGAATGGGCAACCCTGGGAAGTTTTGCTGATGCTACAGCCAGGATGCTATGCCCCTAAAAGAAGTGTTGGAGTGTTCCATAGCTTCTCAGCTTATATTGTGGCCCCAGGTGGGATTACTGGTGCTATAGCCAGGACCTTGAACTTTTAGAGAGACACTGAGATACTCAGCAGGTCCTCAGCTGAGGTTGGTGATGCTGTGTGGGATCATTGGGGCTGCAGCTAGGACATTGGACTCCCCAAAGAGACACTGGGCCACTCTGTAACACCTCAGTAGGTCTAGGCCACTGTGGGTGAAGATTTGGGGGCTGTGGGAAGGACCCTGCACCCCCAGGAGAGGTGATGATGTGTTCTGCAGCTCCTCAGCTAGAGTGGGCATTTTGAGTGAGGTTACTGGAGTTGTAGGCTGAATCCTGCACCATTAATAGAAATGCTATTGCTTTGCATTTTCTTAGCTGAAATGGGCCAGTTTGGGCAAGGTTTTTGTGGTCATGGGCAGGAACCTGAGTTTCAAAGAGAGATGCTGTGGTGCTCTGTAGCTTAAGTGGTAGGCTTTGGGCGGGTTCTCAGGAGTTACAGACAGGACTCTGTTATCCTATGAGAGGCACCCGTAATCTCCACTGAGGACAGGAAGGACGCAAGTGGTGGTAAAAAGACCCTATCAGTCAGCTATCAGGCTCTGGAAAGTGTGAGCATTGGCTCCCTTTGTCTTTGGGGTGGCCGTCACATGATTCTGAACTGCTTGTTCCAAGGGGTACAGGGTGCTGCATGAGTTTGGGTGTTGGAGTCATGGTGTGATGGGGGAACCTTAAATATATGGAGGTTTAAGGGCTATTTGGCCCCAGAGCAGAATGGGCTATGGTGTTGTCTCTGACCCCAAAATAGTGATGTGCTGTAGCAGCCTGGGACCTGGTGGTTGTGGGCCCTCAGTGTGTATTCCCTCTCTGGAATAATGCAGTCATGTAGGCTCCAAGAAACTCCCAGTACTGGAATCTCAGCCTATAAAGTCTTGTAGCTTGAATTTCAGGTATCTATGGTGGGGGTGTGGACTGCTGGGGATTTTTTTTTCCTCTTTTTTGCTTACTGTTTCCTCACATTAAGAAGGCTCTCCTCGAGCTGAGGTCTTTTTGATCGGGCACTTCACTTGTCTTTCTATGCTGCCATCCCAAGTTTCTGAGCTTCAGGGGGTCGTCTTCACTTTTTTGCTGAATTCCAGTGTTTTCTCCTAGGCACTCTATTTGATGTATGATTATCTATTTGTTGTTTTGGATGTTCTTTGTGTCAGAGGTGAGTGCTATGCACCTCTAGTTAGCCATCTTGAACTAGAACCAGTAGTACTCTGGTTCTTTTGAAAAGAGAATGGTATTCAAAGCCATACTTTGATCACTAGGGGTACACAGTGTATTTTCTTTTTTTTACAGATGCAAAGTGCTTTATTATTAGAGTGCATTTTAGGCAATTAGCAGTAATGATTCGTTAAAGATGCAGCCCCTGGGGATGCTGACGTTCCACTTGAAAAATGTAGCACTTCCTGATGGCCCAAAACAGTCTCGTGTTGGTTTTATTATTACATTTAGATGGGGCACTGAGTACATGGAGGTGAAGGTAGCTTCTGCATGTCCAACAAGAATGCTTTGCAGAGTGTTTCATCCTGTCCTGAGGTGGAACCAGTCCAGAGCCGCATCTGCAGCTTCAGGTCGCCTTAGTGAGGGCTCTCATTTACCTGGGCTTGAGACCTGGGGGTAAAGGTAGGGATGTGACCCCGTAGGCTCCTTTGGTCACTTATTTGATTGCCATCCTATTCTAGGTGAGTCAGAAACTAGCTAAGGGGCTAAGAAGAAATCAGGGTGGGCGAAATGAGACAGAAAGTTATACACCATCTGTAGTCACTCCTCTCACATCTTTTTGTTTCAGTTACACGGCTCATAGGGAAACTGAGTGTTTGCTAATGGCCACTAAGGCCATTAATGATCATGTCATCATTCCCAAAGGCAATGAAGTCCCAAACTGACACCACCTGACACAAATTTTCTTTTCTTTTCTTTTTTTTTTTTTTGAGAAATTTTAAATTACTATTAAATGAAATTTATGAGAAGCCATTGTTTTGGATTGAGCTCTTTAACTAGGTCCAACAGACCCGACCAAACCAGAGTGGAGTCACTCATACTAGTTACCACATAATCAGACTGGACTTTAAATGGGCCAGTTTTCCAAACACAGGTGATTCACACCATCCATTCAGAAGGAGCCCCACTTACCTGCCTGAGCCGGCAATGAGGTCCTCTCCGTTTTAACCCTATGAAGGAAGAAAAAGAACAATCTACTTTTTGTCCCCTGTTTCTGTTTCTTCAGCCCTTTTCTGCCTGTAAAATCCACCTCCTAGGCTTATCCTTTCAGAACGGAGTCTAAATTTTCCAAATTTTAGATGGAATACTGCCATCATGAATCTTTAACAAAAGCCAGTTAGATCTTTAAACTGATTTCTTGACATTTAAAAAAAGATTACTGGAACATTAAACTACAGGTTTGGATAGCTTACTTGTGACTGAAGTAAATCTTAATCCTTTCCAATTTCCCTTATAACCTTCTAGGCATGAAGTTGGTTGAAGAAGGAAATATTGTTTATCTACGTTGACATCTAAAGAATTGTTTGCAAGTTTGACTATTTAAGAACAATTGATAAAAGTCCATGACTTATGGTACTAATTCAGATATTTAACGATTACTTAGTGCCTTTTTTTTGTGCCAGCCATGGGTCTGGCAGCCAGGAATATAAAAGTGAATAAAATAGAGGAGGTTTCTGTTTTTGAAGAACTCATATTTTAGTAACAACCTTTCATTCTGATGAAGAAGGAATTTGAGTCAAGCTCTCTGAAAGTGCGGGAGAGTTCCCCTTTCTCTACCTCCTTGCAGCATTTGTTATTCTCTGTCTCTTTTGGTAATAGCCAGTCTAACTGGGGTGAGATGATACCTCAATGTGGTTTTGATTTGCATTTACAAAATGCTGAGTGATGTTGAGCATTTTTCATGTGTCTGTTGGCCATTCATATATCTTCCTTTGAGAAATGCTTACTCAGCTCCTTTGCCCATTTTTTAATCAAGTTTTTTTTATTGTTAAGTTGTTTGAATTACTTGTGTATTCTAGATATTTATCTTTTGTTGGATGCATAGTTGGCAAATATATTCTCCCACTTTGTAAGCTGACTTTTTGATCTGTTAATTGTTTCTTTTGCTGTGCAGAAGCTTTTTAGTTTGATATAATCCCATTGGTTTATTTTTCCTTTTTTTCCCTGTGCTTTTGTTGTCTTGTTCATAAAGTATTTGCACTGTCCTACTTACCGAAGTGTTTCCCTTATATTTTGTTTTAGTAGTTTTATGTTTTGAGGTCTTACATTTAAGTCTTTAATCCATTTTAGTTGGTTTTGGTATATGTCAAGAGGTATGGGTCTAGTTTCATTCTTCTACATATGGATATCTAGTTTTCCAGCAACATTTATTGAAGGTGTCATCTTTTCCCCTGTGTTCTTAGTGCCTTTGTTAAAGATCAGTTGGCTATAAGTCTGTTCATTGCTGGATTTTCTATTCTGTTCCATTGGTCCAAGTCCATTTTTGTGCTGTTTTGTACATGCTGTTTGGGTTATTAGGCTTTGTAGTATGATTTGAAGTCAGGTAGTGTTATGTCTCCCGCTTTTTTTTTTTTTTTTTTTTACTTAAGATTGATTTGGCTATTCACGGTCTGTTATTCCACATGAATGTTTGGATTGTGTTTTGTATTTCTGTGAAGAATGTCATTGGTATTTTGATGGAGATTGCATTGAATCTGTAGATTGCTTTGGATACTAATACATTTTCATAATGTTAGTTCTTCCAACCCCAAAACATGGAATGTCTTTCTTTTTATGTCCTCTTTAATTTTTTCAACAGTGATTTTTAGTTCTCATTGTAGATATCTTTCACCTCCTTGGTTAAATTTATTACTTGGTATTTTATTTATTTTATTTTATTTTTTGGTGATATTATAATTTGGCTAGCTTTCTTGATTTTTTTCCCCCCGCTACATCATTGTTGGAGTATAAAAACATTACTGATTTTTGTGTGTTGATTTGGTATCCTGCAGCATTACTAAAATCATTTATCAACTTTGAGTATCTTTGTAGAGTACTTAAGCTTTTCTACATACAAAATCATGTCATCTGCAAACAGGGACAGTTTAACTTCAACTTTTCCATTTTGGGTGCTCTTTATTTCTTTCTCATGCCTGATTGCTCTGGCTAGTGCTTACAATGATACTATGATAAATAGGAATGGAGAGAGAGACATCCTCGTCCTGTTCCCATTCCCCATTCAGGATGATATTGGCAGTGGATTTGTCATATATTGCTTTTATTGTGTTGAGATATTTTCCTTCTATTCCTAATTTGCTGAATCTTTATCATGAAGGGATGTTGAATTTTGTCAAATGCTTTTTCAGCATGTATTGAGCTAATCATATGGTTTTGTCCTTCATTTTGTTGATGTGTTTTATCAGTTTATGGACTTGCATATATTGAACCATTCTTGCATCCCTGGGGTGAATCCCATTTGATCATGATGTATAATTTTTTGCTGTTTTGCTCTATTCTGATTGCTAATATTTGCTGTGGATTTTTGTGTCTATGTTCATCAAAGATATGGCCTATAGTTTTCTTTTTTTTTGTTGTATCTTTGTCTGGTTTTAGTATCAGGGTGATGCTGGCCTCATAGAATGAGTTTGGGAGAAAAGCCTTTGTTTCAGTTTTTTGGAGTAGTTTGAGGAGTATTGGTGTTAATTCCTCTTTAATGGTCCATTGGAATTTGGCAGTAAAGCCATCCAGTCTTGGGCTTTTCTTTGTTGGGAGACTGCTGATTGATTACTGCTTCAATCTTGTTGCTTGTTATTGGTCTGTTCAGGTTTTCTATTTCTTGTTGGTTCAGTCTTGTTTTTCTGTATGTGCCCAGAAATTTATCCATTTCCTCCAGGTTTTCAAATTTGTTAGCATATATGTGTTTATAATGGTCTCTAATGATTCTTTGTTTTTCTGTGGTATCTGTTGTAATGTCTCCTTTTTCATTTCTAATTTTTGCTATTTGTGTCTTCTTTTTTTAGTTAGCCTTACTAATGGTTTTTCTATTTTGTTTATCTTCTCAAAGATCCAACTTTTTTTTTTTTTATTGATCTTTTATGTCTTTTGGGGGGGTTCCTGTTTTATTTATTTCTGCTGTGATCTTAATTATTTCTTTCCATCTACTAATTTTGGGATTGGATTTTTCTTGTTTTCTAGTTTTTTGAGGTGTAGTGTTAGGTTGTTTATTTGAAATCTTTCTCTTCTTTCGATGTAAGCATTTATTGCAATAAACTTCCCTCTTAATACTGCTTTTCCAGTATTAGACAGGTTTTGGTATGATGTGTTTTTATTTTAATTAATTTTGAGAAATTTTTTGATTTCCTGTTTAATTTCTTCTTGGACTCATAGTCATTCATTAGCATGTTAATAATTTCCATGTATTTGTATAGTTTCCAATGTTTTGCTTGTTATTGATTTTTAGTTTTAATCTGTTGTAGTCAGAGAAGATAGTTGAAATGATTTCAATTTTTAAAAAATGTGTTAAAGCTAACATGTTGTCTAACATGTTTTACCTAACATGTGTTCAATCCTGGAGAATGTTCCATGTGCTGATGAGAAGAAGGTACATTCTGTGGTTTTTGGATGAAATGTTCTGTAGATATCTGTCAAATCCAATTGGTCTAAAGTGTGGTTTAGGTCTAGTGGTGTTTGCTTTATATAACTGGGTGCTCCAATGTTGGGTGCAAATATGTTTATGATTGTTGTCTTCCTGCTGGATAGATCTTTTTTTTCATTATATAGTGGCCTTCTTTGTTTCCTTTTATAGTTTTTGGTTTAAAGTCTCTATTATCTGTTATAAGTGGCTACTCCTGCTTATTTTTGATTTCCATTTGTGTGGTATATCTTTTTCCATTCCTTCATTCTTAGTCTGTGTTTATGCTTACAGGTGAGGCAAGTCTCTTGTAGATAGCATATAGTTGAATATAGCTTTTAATTCAATCAGCCAGTCTCTGTCTTTGGAGTGAGAAAATCAATGCATTGATATTTTGGGTTGTTACTGGAAGGTATAGTCTTACTTCTGGCATTTTATTGATTTTTCATTTGGATATTTTAAATATCTTCTGTTTCTCTCCCTTTATTGTTTGTCTTTGGTGTTTGTTGGTCTTTGGAGGTGGTAAGATACAGTTTCTTTCTCTTTATTATTTGCATTTTTGTTCTACTGGTAAGTGTTTTTCTTTCTTGTATATTCATGGTGATGATTATCATATTTTGGATTCCAGATGCAGGACTCCCTTGAGGATTTCTTGTGGGGATGGTCATGTTGTGATGAACTCTCATATTTTTTGTTTATCTGGGAAATACACTATATCTCCTTCATTTTTGAAGAATAGCCTTGCTGGGTATTGTATTCTTGGGTAGGAGTTTTTTCTTTTTGTATTTTGAATATATCATCCCATTCTCTTCTGGCATGTAGAATTTCTGTTGAGAAGTCTGCTGCTAGTCTGATGGGAACTCCCTTATATGTGACTTGATGCTTTTCTCTTGCTGTTTTTAAGATTCTCTCTTTGTCTTTCTGTTTGGGCCAGTCTGACTATAATGTGCCTCAGAGAGGATATTTTTGGATTGAATCTGTTTGGGGATCTTTGAGCCTCCTAAATCTGAAGGCCTGTGTGTCTTTCTATATCTGGGAGGTTTTCCACTATTATTTCATTGAATATATTCTCAATGTCTTTCATCTTTCCTCCCCATCAGGAATACCCATGTTTCAGACATTTGTGTGCTTAAGGTATTCTGGTATGTCTCTTAGATTTTCTTCATTTTTAAAATTTCTTTTTTCTTCTTCTCTACCTGAGTTATTTTGAAGAGACTGTTTTTAGCAACAGAAATTCTTTCTTCTGCTTATTCTGACCTGTTGCTGAAGCTCTCACTGTGTTTTTTTATATTGTTGAATGACTTCTTCAGTTGCATGAGTTCTGCTACATTCTTTTTTAAAGACTTAATGTCTTTGTAAACTTCTGCCTTGATATTCTGAATAGTTTTGCTTAGTTTATTGTGTCATCTGCCTGTGTCTTCTTGTATCTCATTAAGTTTCTTTAAGATTTGTACTCAGAATTTCTTTTCATTCATTTCAGGTGTTTCCTCCTCTTTGGTGTCTGGTTCTTGAGAGTTATTGTAATCTTTTTGTCTCCTCATATTTTCTTTCTTTCTTTCTTTCTTTTTTTTTTTTTTGTATTTCTTGTATCTGTTTGTTGATGTCTGCTCATGTACTTGATGTCTGTTACTCTCCTTCCCTGCGCTATGCTGGTGACCCTCCTTGTGTCAGTTCAGTCAAGTGGTAGGCAGACCACCTTCACAGTGGCAGTACTACTGTGGTAGCAGGCCACCCTTGCAGTGGTGGTGGTTGTGGCTGTCACTTTGATGGGTTGCCTATGTGGCAGCAGTGGCTCTTGTTGTTGCAGACTGCTTGCAGAACAATTGTGGCTGCCGGTGGCAGTGGTGGTGGCAGTGACTGCAGCCATGGTGGTTGCAACAGTGGCAGTAGGCATGTTTTGATCTTTTTCTGTGGGAGGAATATGCCCTGGGAACCTCTAGTCTGCCATCTTCCTGGAGGTCCTGTTTCATTTTTTTGGTGCAAATATCGTGAGCTTCACTTTATAGCTCCTTTTTGCTGTTTTACGTGTGTGAGCCTAAAAAGCAGGCATTTGATTTGTGGAGTTAACTCTCTACGTAAATCAGATAGACAAAATTACACTAGGTTAGGATACAAAAGTAACCTTGATAAGCCATCTCATAATTTCACCTTTCTGTGAAAAATATTTTTAAATAATTATTTAATTTTAAAAAATGATCCTAGGTGTGCAATTCCAACAATGTCTGCCATTGCAATGAGGGCTTCCAGCCTCCAAATTGTCAAAGACGTTCCAGAGGATCTTCTATATCGCTTGGGGAAGAGGGCAAGTATCTATTTAGATATCCATTTAATAAAATTCTCAAATTGTTTATCTTTAATAAAACAAAGTTATATTTTGCCATTTAAAAAGATACTAATAGTTGTAATTAAAAAATAATCAGACTTCTCTAAAGAAATGAAAACCAAATATGTCTTCTTAATCTTGATCTCTTTTCTAATATTAAAATATGATTGAAGCTGAACACCTGTTAAAAATTTTAAGGATATCATTGACTTTCTCTTTTAGAATATTTCCCAACCTCTCCTTCCCCCGTGCTCTCATGATTTATCTTGTGATCTCAGCTCTAAACAAAAAGACACTTACTCTGTTACTGTTTCTGTTATAGGAAAAATGAAATAGAACACAAGAGTTTACTCTGAAGGGGTTTATCGTCTAGATGAAAACAGCCTGTAGATTTCCACTTGATAGATGACAGAGGGGAAGCTGGCACAGTGTTCTGTTTGTTCACCATGACTTCAGTTTCCGTCACTCATTCATTCATTGAGTTAACAAACATTTGTTCAACTCAGTATATGTCAGGTGCTGGTCTAGGCACTGGGGATATACAGTAAGCAAAATAATGTGCCATTTTAGTAGCACTGCAGTGGCTCCATAAGTAAATGTAGATCCTTCCCTAGTGTCAAAAGGCAGCAATCTACTGAAGAAAAATAGGATATACATAAATATAGTAAAATACTTTTGATAATACACCCTGTAGCAATGCAAATTTGGATAACTTTGCAATTCCACAATTCCACATTATATGTCTTTGAGGCTTTCGGCCCCAATTACAGTGTTATAGTGAGATTTTGCTGTAGCTGCTGTATAATTAGAATAATTTTGAATTTTCTGGAAAGCGGTTTTGAATGAAAAGTTAAACAGATAGTCCCAAGTATTATGACTCTATTATGTTCCCCAAATGACAATGAAAATTAAGAATATCTTAATGGATTTGTTGTCTGTATTTTTATTTTTAGGTTCAGCTACGGAAAGAGCTTCTAGGGATGCTGGCAAGAACTGGCTTCTAGGTTTCTACATTGCTGTTCCTATTCTCATCACAGCAACCATAATAGTTGTGGCATGGACTAATTTGAAAAAGTGGTTCACCAAGGAAGAGGAATCCCTAAGTAGCGAGTAAATTGAGTTTGTGTTCTGAAGTTAAACTTATGTACCATTTGAATCTAGTCACATGTAAGGCAATATCATGAACAGACACATTACATCTTATGGGGATTTTGAGTACTACATCACTGTATCATTTAATTATGTGAGTAATTGTGAATATCCTCATTTTAAAGATGCAAAAATTTGGTAGTGTACTTTAGATAACCTGCCAAAATCATTGCACTGCTAATAGAGAGAAGAAGGACTCAAATGTATCCAAGCACCAGAGGATTTATTAAAAATGCAGATTTCTAGGGCCGGACCATGGCTCACTCGGGAGAGTGTGGTGCTAGTAACACCAAGGCCACGGATTCGGATCCCTATATAGGCATGGCTGGTTAGCTCACTGGGTGAGCGTGGTGCTGAGAACACCAAGTCAGGGGTTAAGATCCCCTTACCAGTCATCTTTAAAAAAAAAAAAAAAGTACAGATTTCTGGGCCCAATCACAGATGAATATTCCAATTTACATTGCTGTTTCATTTAATAAATAATTCAAAAAATATTCTATGGGTAAAGTTTACAGAAAGCAAATTTATAATTTAGCCTATGACATATTCTTGTTATTAAAGAAATAATTCAAACACAGATAAAACAGTAACAAACATCCACATGCCCACCACTGCAAATAAACAAATGTTAATATTTTTCCTGTTTCTCTTATGAAATAAACCATTGCATGTATAGCCACTATTCCCTTCCACTATGATCCCCCTCCTCCCTGCAGAGAACAACATCCACATTGAAAGCTGGTGTATATTAGATGTTTTTACTACGTGTGACTGCATTCATTTGCCATATCTAGTATTGTTTTATATATAAATGTAAGTATTTATGCCTTCTCTGTAGACACGTTTCCCTTTGTAATTTCAGTTTGTTACATGGGGTTCTTTTTTTTCCCCCCTGTTTTTCTTTTTCATGATCATTCTTTTCACAGAGGCTTCTATTTTCTACATAATTTGAAAAACCTAGGTTTTGCTTTTGTTAAGACTGCCATATTTCTTTTTTTTGAACATCAAGTTTTGCATTTTCTTTCTGCTTTCTTTACTTTTGCTCTGCTTTAATTCAAGCTTCCTTGAATCTAATGCTTTGTTCATTAATTTCCAATCTTTTTTGTTTTCTAAATCTTGTGGCCTTTCTTCATTCTTTTTTATTCTTTTTTCTTTTTCTGTTTTTTTTTTTTTTTTTTTTCCAACAGGGTTATATCAAAAGACCTGTCTGCTTAATCTGGTCTGTTGTTAAAGCACTCTGTTGTATTTTTTATTTCATTCAATGCATTCTTCATTTCCAAGATTTATATTTGATTACTTTTTATGGTAATTATCCCTTTGTTCAATTTGTCATTCAGATCATGAATTGTTTTTCTGATTTTGTGGAATTGTCTATCTGTATCCTCTTCACCTTGCTGAGTTTTCTTAAGATATTATTTTAAATTCCTTTGCAGATAATACATGATTTTTTTGTTTGTTTGGAATCCAATACTGGAGAATTATTGTGTTTTTTGGAGGTGTCACGTTTTCTTGCTTTTAAAATATTTCTTGTATCCCTATCTCGATGTCTGCACATTTGATGGAACAGTCGTTTCTTCCAATTTTATGAAGTACCTCTTTTAAGGAAAGACTTTTTCCTGTGGATGGGTTCTATAAGGTCAATTGGGTAGGGTGCTTTGGCTTTGATTCTGAGGGAGGACAGTAGTGTAATCATTTGATTTCTTTGACTGTATTCAACAGAGGTATCTGCAAGTACCTTATTGTCCTAGGCTGTGATTGTTTGTGGAGGCTGTGATGCACCTTTGCTGAGGGTGAGGGCTGCCAAATAGGCCTGTTCTCAGGTCCTCAGGGGACACATGTAGGCATGCATCAGCTTGTCTGGTGTAGGGAGGGGATAACAGCATTGGGGGGGGTATTAGGCCTTGACAGGCCAAGTTCATTCTTCTATATATGGATATCCAATTTCCACAACACTATTTATTGAAGAGGCTCTTCTTTTCCCATATCAAAAATCAGTTGGCTGTAAATACGTGGGTTGATTTCTGGGTTCTCTATTCTGTTCCATTGGTCTATGTGTCTGCTTTTATGCCAGTACCATGCTGTTTTGGTTACTATAGGTTTGTAATATAGTTTGAAGTCAGGAAGTGTAATGCCTCTGGCTTTATTTTTTTGCTAAGAATTGTTTTGGCTCTTTAGGGTCTCTTGTTCCATATGAATGTTAAGATTGGCTTTTTCTATTTCTGTGAAGAACATCATTGGTATTTTGATGGGGATCACATTGAATCTGTAGGTGGCTTTGGATAGTATGGACATTTTCACTATATCAGTTCTTCAAATCCATGAACAAGGAGTTTCTTTCAGCAATGATTTGTAGTTCTCATTGTAGAGATCTTTCACCTCCTTGGCTCAATTTATTCTTAGGAATTTTATTTTTTTGGTGATTATATAAATGGGCTTGCTTTCTTGATTTCTTTCTGCTAGTTTTTTGTTGGTGTATAAAAACTCTCTGGATTTTTGTATATTGCTTTTGTGTCCTGCAAATTTACTGAATCCTTTTATCAGCTCCAAGGGTTTTTTGCTAGAATCTGTTGGGTTTTCTATATATAGAATCATGTCATCTGCAAACAGGTTCAATTTTTATTCATCTTTTCCCATTTGGATGTCTTTTATATTTTTCTCTTGAGTAATTGCTCTGGCAAGTACTTCCAATACTATGTTAAATAGGAGTGGTAAGAGAAGGCCTCCTTGTCTTGTTCACATTCTCAACACAAGAAAAAGCTGAGAGCTTTTCCCCATTCGTATGATATTGGTGGTGGTTTGTTTTATATGGTTTTTGTTGTGTTGAGATACCTTCCTTCTATACCCAATTTGCTGAGAGTCTTTATCATGAAGGGATGTTGAATTTTGTCAAGTGCATTTTCCACATGTATTGAGATGATCATATGGTTTTATTCTTGATTTTGTTGATGTGGTATATCACATTTATTGATTTGTGTATGTTGAACTGTCTTTGCATCCTTTGTGGCCTGTAGGGTTTCTGCTGAGAAGTCTGCTGTTTGTTTGATGGGGATTCCATTATTGGTGACTTAACACTTTTCTCTCACTGTTTTTAGGATTCTCTGTCTTTGACTTTTGCCACTTTGACTACAATGTTTCTTGGAGAGAACCTTTTTGGGATGAATCTGTTTGGGGATCTTTGAGCCTCTTGAATCTGGAAATCCATTTCTCTACCTAACCTGGAAAGGTTCTGCTATTCTTTTGTTGATTAGGTTTTCAATACCTTTTTCTTTTTCCTCCCCTTCACTCATGAATTGGATGTTTTGTGGTTGAGGCTGATAGCTCTTTAAGATTTTCTTCATTAAAAAAAATTCTTTGTTCTTTTCTTTTTCCTGCTTGGTTTACTCTGAAAACAGTGTCTTTGAGATCTGAAATTCTTTCTTCTGCTTGCTCTAGCCTGCTGCTTAAGCTCTCAAATGTAGTTTTTATTTCATTGATTGAGTCCTTCAGTTCCATGAGTTCTGCCACATCCTTTTCTATGGCATTAATCTCTTTGTAGACTTCCTCTTTTATGGATTGTTTTTCTCATTTCATTGTGTTATGTGACTCTTCCTGTATTTTACTGAGTTTCCTTAAGATTGTTGCTCAGGATTCTTTTTCAGCTATTTCTATAGTTTCTTCCAGATTGGGATCTGGTATTTGAGAGTTATATTCCTTTGGAGGTGTCATATTTTCTTGTTTTTTTTTCAGATTTCTAGTATCCCTACATTGATGTCTGATCATTTGGTGGAGCAGTTACTTAAGTTACTTCAGTAGGTTTTGAGGACAGAGAATCCTTCCTGCCGATTTGTTTTATGTTGCCTATTGGGTGGGATGCTTTAGTTTTGGTACTGGGTGGACTCTATAGTCCCAGAATTTTCAGGTAGAGTCAGATGTTCTGGGTAGACTCAGAAGATCAGGGAGTGCAGACAGGTCTACCACTGTGGCTGAGGGCAACTGGGGCCACATGGAGGGGGGCTCCTGGTGCTGTGGCATAGCAGCACCAGGCTCCAATAGTGGAAGCTGTGAAGGGCAGGATTCCAGAGGCTGTGGCCGGGTGCTGCAGGTTTCCTGTCACATAACTATGCTGGACAGGACTACAGAGGGTGCAGTTGGGTGGAGAACACATGGGGCAGAGCTTGGGAGGCTGATGCCTGGCAGCTCAAGTTTTCTGCAATGGAGAACACACAAGGTAGGACTCTGGAGGCTGGTGCCATGTGGCTCAAGCCTCCCATGGAGGAAGTTGCAAGGGGCAGGACTCTGAAGGTTGCTGTCACATGGATCATAGCCCCCATGGGGGAAGACATGCAAGCAGGGCTCCAGAGGCTGCTGCCAGTAGAACCAATGCTATCATGGTAGAAGATGGGGAAGTGCTTTGGGGGCTGCTGCCAGGCAGGTTGGGAGTCATATGGTGGAAGACACATTGGGTGTGGTTCTAGGGGCTGCTGCCCAGTGGCTCAAGTTTCCTGCAGTGGGAACCACAAGGGGCAGGGTTCCCAAGGCTGTTGCCTGGTGGCTCAATTCTCTAGTTCAGAAGCCACCAGGAGCAGGGTTCCCCGGGCTCTTGCCATGTGGCTTAAGCTTCCCGCAGTGGAAGCCTCACAGTGTGGGGCTCCCATGGCTGTTGCCAGGCAGCTCAAGCCCCCTGCAGCAGAAGCCCCAAAGGGTGGGTCTCCTGGAGCTGTTGCTAGGCATTGTGGTGGAAGCTACAAGGGGCAGGGCTCCCAGTGCTGTTGTTGGGTGTTTCAAGCCTCCTATAGGGGGAGCAGAGACTCCAGGGCTGTTGCCCTGCATCTCAAGCCTCCTGTGACAGGAGCTGCACCAGGTGGGTCTCTGGAGGCTGCAGCCAGGTGGCTTTGGTGTCCCAGGATGGAAGCCACATGGGGTGGGGCTCTGGAGGCTGCAGGATGTGGCACAGCGCTCTGGTGTTTGGGGTCCGGTGCGATGTAGTGGCTGGGGCTGGGTCTACCCAGCATGCAGTTCTAGAGGCTAGGGCCATGGGTGCAGGTGGTGTGGGCTGTGCTGATAGCTGAGTAGATGCCACTTGTTGCAAGGAAGAATCTCTCTTACACTAATCCCAGCTATACAGTCCCTGCTCTGGTCCCCCTTTGTAAGAGGATAGCACACTGGGCACTTCTAGTCTGTCATCTTAACCAGAGCTCCTATGGTGCAGTTTAAATCCAATGTTTCTTTGCTGACTTTTTGTGTAGATTGTGTGTTCAGTGCGAAAAGAGGGGTGTTGAAGTTCCCAAGTATTATTGTATTGGGGTCTATCTCTCCCTTTAGATCCAATAATTATTTTTTATATATCTGGGTACTCTGATGTTGAGTGTATATATATTTACAGTTGTTATATCCTTTTGCTATATTGATCCCTTTATTATTACATAATGACCTCCTTTGTGTCTTTTTATAGTTTTTGGCTTAAAGTCTAATTTATCTGATGTTATGTATAGCTATTTCTGCTCATTTTTGGATTACATTTGTTTGGAATATCTTCTTCCATTTCTTCACTGTTAGTATATGTGTGTCTTTACAGGTGATGCGAGTTTCTTGCAGGCAGCATATAGTTGGGTCTTGTTTTTTAAACCATTCACCCAGTCTATACATTATAGACTTATAACCATATAGACTTACATACCATATATAACATCTATATGGGGATGTTAACCCATTTACCAGTCTATACCTTATAGACTTATAACCATATAGACTTATATACCACATATAACATCTGTATGGGGATGTAAACCCATTTACATTCAAGGTTGTTACTGAAAGGTATCACCTTACTCCTGACATTTTATTAATTTTTTTAATGGTTGTTTTATATGTCTTTTGTTCCTTTCTTTTTCATTTTATAATTTGTCTTTGTTGCTTGGTGGTTTCTACAGTAATAAGATATAATTTCTTTCTCTTTCTCACTTGCATATCTGCTCTACTAGTGAGTCTTATTCTTTGACATTTTATCTTGATTGCAGTCATCATTCTTTTGCTTTCAGAGGGCCAATATTGTTTTTATTTTTTTATTTTTTTTTGGCCACTGAATGGTATGTTAAATCCTTGAAGTTGGTGTTATAACACCACACTCTAACCAACTGAACTAACTGGCCGGCCCTAGAGGGCCAATATTTGGTCTTGAATTCCCACAGTTTTTGTTCATCTTGGAAAGACACTATTTCTTCTCTGTTTCTGAAGGATAGCTATACTGGGTATAGTATTCTTTGCTTGCAGTTTTTATCTTTCATTACTTTGAATATATCATCCCACTCTCTCCTGACCTGTAAGGTTTTTGCTGAAAAATCTGCTGTTAGTTTGATGGGGATTCCCTTTTAGGTGACTTGACACTTTTACTGATTTTAGAATTCTCTCATTGTGTCTCAGAGAAGGACTTCTTGGGGTGAATCTGTTTGGGGATCTTTGAGTCTCTTGGATCTGGAAGTCCACATCTCTTCTAATATTTGGGAAGTTTTCAGATGTTATATTGAATAGGTTTTGGATGCCTTTTTTCTTCTCTTCCCCTTATAGAACACTCATAATATGGAGGCTTGTATGCTTAAAGTTGTCCCATAGATCTCATAGTTTTTTTTTCATGTTTTTTATTTTTACTTTTTGTCTTGCTGGGTTGTTTCAAAAAACCTGTGTTCAAGTTCAGAAATTCTGCTTTTTCTAGCCTGTTCTGTAAGCTCTTGGATGTATTTTTTTATTTCATTTCATGAATTCTTCATTTCCAAGATTTCTGCCTGGTTCTTTTTTATGATATCTATATCTTTGATAAAATTTTCTTTCAGGTCCTTAATTGTTTTCCTTCTTGTTCTGTTGTCTATCCATATTCTCTTGAATCTTGCTGAATTTTCTTAAGATTATTATTTTGAATTCCTTTTCAGGCAATTTATGAATTTTGTCCTTTGGGATCTGTTACTGGAGAATTATTGTGTTCTTTTAGAGGTGTCATATTTTCTTGCTTTTTGGGTTTTTTTTTATATCCCTAAGTCAATGCTTGCACATCTGGTGGAACAGTCATTTCTAATTTTATGAAGTACCTTTTGTAGGGAAAGACTTTTTCCTGTAGATGGTCCTATACTGTCAGTCAGATAGGGTGTTTTTGTTTTGGTTCTTGGCAAGTACTGTAAGTACAGTAGTACAGTAGTGAAATCATTATTTGATTTTTTTGCTGTTCAACAGAAATGTCTGCAAGTGCCTCAATATCCTATGCTGTTGTTTTTATTGGAGGCTGTGATGCAGCTGTGCTGTGGGTGGGGTTACCAAATAGGCCTGTTCTTGGGTCATGGGGGGGGGAGTTCATGAAGGCATGCAGCATCTTGTCTGTCTTGTGGAGATAGGGCCACTTTGTCACATAGGCCTTGATAGGTTGGATTTCAAACCTGTGAGAGGGGCATTCAGGCATTTAGGGGCTCCCTTTCTAGAATGGATGTGATCTTTGTGATGACAAGAGGGTACTAGGGCTTCTTTGAGTGGTGTTGGGACACTCAGCATCTCCTTCACTGGAGTGGGCAACCATGGGTGGGGTTTTTATGACCACATGCCAGACCTCAGCCCTCCAGGTAAGGAACTTAGACACTCAGCTGATACCCTGCTGGAGTTGGCAGGGTTGCTTGGGTGGCTGGTGGACCTTGAGTCCCCAGGAGAGGCACTGGGGCACTCAGCTACTCCTTTGCTGGAATTTTGGGGTCATAGGTAGGGATCAGGGAACCTCAGGCCCCTGGGGGAGGAACTAGAGCATTCATTAGCTTTTCAGCTGAAATGGGCATTCCTGGGTGTGGTTTCCAGAGTTACAGGTAAACATCAGGTCCTTGGAAGAAATGTTGTGAAATTGGCTGCTACTCCACTGGATTGAGCAGAGTCACCGAGGAGCCTAGAAGAACTTTGGGCCCCTGGAAGAAGTGCTGAAGTTCTCATCTCCCCCTTGCTGAAGTGAGTGACACTGAAGGCCACTGAGGCCATGGGTGGGAGCTCGGACCTCCAGGAGATCTGCTGGGCACTCTGTGTCTCCTAATTTGGAGTGAATGACCATGGACCAGGTGGCCAGGGCTGCAGGTGGGAACTTAGGTTTCCAGGGTAGACTGTTGGGCACTCAATTGGAGTGGATGGAGCCACTTGTTTGGCAGAAGTCCCTCAGTCATTGGCTTTTGGGCTCTGGAGTGCATACACATTCTGTTTTTGTCTTGAGGGTGGCCTCCCTACTGTAATGTAATGCCTGTTTCCTGGAGTGGGTTTGAGTGCTGAGATCATGGCTACATTACTGGGTCCAGCTGGTGTTGTGCCATTGCAGCCCTCTGTGTGGTTGCGGTGGGATTTCTACAGGGCCTTAGTAATGTGGAGAAGCTGGAACTGTTGGTCTCCACAGCATCTTGAACTCTTGGTGTTGGCTCTGATCCTAAAATAGGCACCATGCTGTGGTAGCCTGGGTCCCAAGGGATGGGGGAGTCAGCATGAATTTATTCTCTAGAATAATGCTGTCAGGTTGGCTCCAGGAAGCTCCATATATTGGGCACATGCCCCATAAGGGCTGTGCATCTCTCTTGTAGCTAGGATTGCAAGCATCTGTGGTGGGAGTGTAGACTGTTGGGGATTTCCCATTTACCTTTTCTCCCCAGTAAATATTACTTCCTGGCTTCAAGATGATCCCAGTTGGGGTGCTTCACTTCCCTTTTTATGCTGTCATGATGCGTCACTGAGTCTCAGAGGGTCTTCACTTCTTTTCTGAATTCCGGTGTTCTCTCCTAGACTCTCTATTAGGTGTGCAGTTATTCGTTGTTTGGGGCTTTCTTTGTGGCAGAGGTGAGAGCTGGGTGCCTCTAGTCAGCTTTCATCAATCTCCCCCTATGATTTAGTCTTCTCACTTGTTATTATTTTGTTCATATTTTCTATTTTTTCATGATTTAGTCTTGATAGGTTGTATCTTTCTAGGAATTTATTCATTACTTCTACTTATTCAATTTGTCTGCATATGATTGTTTTAGGTTCAATCTTCTTGGGAAAAATACATGTTTTAGGAGATATTATGGTGATCATTTATGTGTAATAGTCTGTTTGATTTATATTCTTAAAATTGCCTTTATTTCATATTCACTCTTGAATGATAGTTTGTATGGGAATAGGATTTTAGGTGGACAATCTTTTCTGTCATTCCTTTAATATGCTCTTGAATCTGGCATTTACTGTTGTTAATGGGATGTCTGCTGTCAGTCTAATTAATTAATTTTTATCTTTATACTTTTTTGACAGTTTTTTTACTGAATGATAATTGATTATATATATATTTGTGGTGTACAAAATCAAGTGTCAATACATGTGTACAATATGTGGTGATCAAAATATGATAATCAGTATATTATGTTTACAAAATGTAATCAATCCTCGTGACCCTCAACCAGCCTCTCACCAACCTATCTTCCCCAGCCCCTCCCACCTCTAATAACCACAGATCCATTCTCTCTTTCTTTTTGAAATATCGATGTATTATTATGATTGTTTCTTTTGCTCTCTCTTTCTCTTTCTTGCTTTCCTTCTTTTTTTACTTTACTTTAGCTCCCACTTATGAGTGAGGACGTATGGTGTTTCTCTTTCTGTGCCTGGCTTATTTCAATTAACATAATTTTCTCTAAGTTCATCCACGTTCCTGCAAATGGCAGAATTTCATTTTTTTTTATGGCAGAGTAGTATTCCACTGAGTATATACAGCACATTTTCCTTGTCCAGTCTTCTGTTGATGGACATTTGGGTTGATTCCAACTCATGACTATTACAAATAGAGCTGCAATGAACATGGGACTCAAGCATCTCTTCAACATGATGATTTCCACCCCTTTGAGTATTTACCCAGCAATGAGATTGCTGAGTCATATGACAGTTCTATCTATATTTGTTTGAGGAACCTCCACACTATTTTCTCTGTCTTTTTGATAATAGCCAATCTAACTGGGGTGAGATGGTATCTCAATGAGGTTTTTATTTGCATGTCCCTGACTCTGAGTGATGTTGAGCATTTTTTCATGTGTCTGTCGGTCACTTACATGTCTTCCTTTGAGAAGTATCTATTCAGCTCCTTTGCCTGTTTTGAAAAGTTGAGCTACTTGTTATCTTATAGTTGAGTTGCTTAAGTTCTTGTATATTCTGGGTATTAATCCCTTGTTGGAAGCATAGTTGAAAATATTTTCACTCATTCTGTAGGTTGTCTTTTTGCTCTGTTAATGGTTTCTTTTGCTGTGCAGAAGCTTTTTAGTTTTTACATAATCCCATTTGTTTGTTTCTTTTGTTTCCTGTGCTTTTGGCGTCATATTCATAGTTTTTGCAAGGTCTTATACCCTGAAGTATTTCTCCTATGTATTCTTTTAGGAGTTTTATAGTTTCAGGTCTTATATTTAAGTCTTTAACCCAATTTGAGTTGACTTTGGTATATAGTGAGATGTATGGGTTTAGTTTCACTTTTTTACATATGAATTTCCAGTTTTCCTAGCACCATTTATTGAAGAGTCTTAGTCTCTCAGTCTTTCCCGAAATGCATGTTCTTATTGCCTTTGTCAAATAATCAGTTGATTGTAAGTATGTGAGTTGATTTCTGCATTCTATGTTCTGTTCCATTGGTCTGTCTGTTTTTATGTCAGTACCATGCTGTTTGGGTTAGTATAGATTTGTAGTATAGTTTAAACTTAGGGAGTGTTATGCCTCCAGCTTTAATTTTTTTGCTCAGGATTGCATTGGCTTTTCAGGGTCTTTTGTTGTTCCATTTGAAATTTTAGAATTTTTAAAAAATTTATGTGAGGAATGTCATTGGTATTTTGATGGGGTTGCATTGAACCTGTAGACCACTTTGGTATGGACATTTTCACAATGTTAGTTCTTCTAATCCAAAATCATGGGATGTCTTTCCATCTTTTTGTGTCCTCTTTAATTTCTTTCAGCAGTGATTTGTAGTTCTATTATATAGATCTTTCATCTCCTTGGTTAAATTGATCTCTAGGTATTTCATTGTTTTGGTGACTTTTAAAATGGTCTTTATTTCTTGACTTCTTTTTCTTCTAGTTTGTTTTTGGAATATAAAAATGCTACTGATTTTTGGGTGTTGATATTATATCCTGCAACTTTACTGAAATCATTTGTCTGCTTTAAAAGCTTTTATTGGTAGAGTCTTTAGGTTTTTTTTTCAAATTTATTATTTATTTATTTATTTATTTTATTGGTCATGAATGTTCATAGAGTACAAAGCACATTGTCACCACTTGTGCCTAAGATGTGTTGGTCAAATCCAAACTGGCAGCATGTCCATTAACATAAATTGTGGTTATACCCCATATCCTCCACTCAATTATCCCCTCAATTATCCCCAACCTCCCTCCCCATCCCCCTTTGCCCACTCTACTTTGTATCCCTAGGTATGTTCTCTCCCTCTGCAAGTCCAATGCACCACTGTGGTCTTTCTTTCCTTTCTTCTTTATCTTTTAGCTCCCATTTATGAGAGAGCACATATGGCATTTATCCCTCTGTGCTTTGCTTATTTCATTCCATATAAGTTTCTCCAAGCTCATCCATGTTGTTAAAAATGGGAGAATTTCATTCTTTTTTATGGCAGAGTAGTATTCCATGGTGTATATATACCACAGTTTCCTTATGCAGTCATCCATCAATGGATATTTAGGTTGGTTCCATCTCTTCGCTATTGTGAACAGGAGTTCAGGTATCCCTTTGACATGATGATTTCCATTCCTGTGCGTATATACTGAGAAGTGAGATTGCTGGATCATATGGAAGATCTATCTGTAGTTATTTGAGAAACCTCCATACTGTTTTCCATAGTGGTTGTACTAATTTACAGTCCCACCAACAGTGCAGGAGCATTCCCTTCTCTCCACATCCTCACCAGCATTTATTATTCACTGTCTTTTTGATTATAGCCAGTCTAACTAGGGTGAGGTGATATCTTGGTGTGGTATTAATTTGCATTTCACTGACTAATGCTGTTGAGCATTTTTTCATGTACCTATTGGTCTTTTGTATGTCTTCCTTTGAAAAATGTCTATTCGGTTCCTTTGTCCATTTTTTAACTGGGTTATTTTATTTTATTTTTTTTACTGTATAATTGCTTGAGTTCCATGTATATTATGGATATTAATCCCTTGTTGGATTCATAGTTAGTAAAAATTTTCACCCACTCTGTAGGTTGTCATTTTACTCTCTTGATTGTTTCTTTTGCTGTGCAGAAGCTTTTTAGTTTGATATAGTCATTCCCATTTGTTTATTTTTTCTTTTGTTGCTTGTGCTTTCAGGCTCAAGTTCATAAAGTCTGTGCCCAGACCAAGTTCCTGAAGTGTTTCCTATATTTTCCCTTAGTAATTTTACAGTTTTAGGTTTTAGGTTTTATACATAAGTCATTAATCATCTTTTGAGTTGATTTTAGTATATGGTGAGAGGTGCATGTCTAGTTTTATTCTATATAGGGATATCCAAGTTTCCCAGCACCACTTATTGAAGAAGCAGTCTTTTCCCCAATGTGTGTTTTTGTTCCCTTTGTCAAATGTCAGATGGCTGTAAGCCTGAGGGGTAATTTCTAGGTTCCCTATTCTGCTCCACTTGCCCGAGTGCCTATTTTTATGCCAGTATCATGCTGTTTTAGTTACTATTGCTTTGTAGTACAATTTGAAGTCAGGTAGTGTTATGCTTCTGGATTTATGTTTTTTACTCTGGGATGAATCCCACTTGATCATGGTGTATAACTTTTTTGATGTTTGCTGTTATCTCATTGGTAATATTTTGTTAAGGATTGTTGCATTTATGTTCATCAAAGATATTGGCCTAAAATTTTCTTTTTTTGTTGTATCTTTTTCTGGTTTTGGTATCAGGGTGGTGCTGGCCTCATAGAATGAGTTTGGGTGAATAGCCTCTTTCTGTTTTTTGGAATAGTTTGGAGAGAATTGGTATTAATTCCTCTTTAAATGTTTTGTAGAATTCAGCAGTAAATCCCTTCAGTCCTAGGCTTTTCTTTGTTGAGAGACTGCTGATTACTGCTTCAATCTCATTGCTTATTATTAGCCTTCCAGGTGTTCTATGTCTTCTTGGTTCATACTTGGTAATTTGTATGTGTCAGTAAATTTATTCATTTCCTCCAGGTTTACAAATTTATTGGCATATAGTTGTTTGCAGTAGACTCTAAGGATTCTTTGGATTGCTGTGGTGTCAGTTGTAATGTCTCCTCCTTCATTTCTGATTTTTGTTATTTGGGTCTTCACTTTTCTTTTTTCAGTTAGCCTAGCTAATGGTTTGTCCATTTTGTTTATCTTCTCAGAAAAACAACTTTTCATTTCATTGTTCTTTTATATAGTTTTTGTGGGTCTCTATTTATTTAGTTTTTCTCTGATCATAATTCTTTCTTTCTGTCTAGTAATTTTGGGTTTGGATTGTTCTTATTTTTCTTGTTCTTTCACATGTAGAATTAGGTTGTTTATTTGAAAATGGTCTATTCTTTTGATGTAAGCATTTATTGCAATAAACTTCCCTCTTAGTACTGCTTTTGCAGTATCCCAATGGTTTTGGTATGATGTGTCTTTATTTTCATTAGTGTCAAGAGATGTTTTGTTTTCCTGTTTAATTTCTTTTTGCACCCATGAGTCATTCAGGAGCTGTTGTTTAATTTCCATGTGTTTGTATAGTTTTGAAAGTTTCATTTGTTATTGATTTCTCATTTTAATCCATTGTGGTCTGAAATGATACTTGTAATGATTTCAATGTTTTAAATTTTGTTGAGACTTGATTTGTGACCCAACGTGTTGTCTATCCTGGAGAATATTCCATATGCTGATGAAAAGGATGTATATTCTGTAGTTGTTGAATGAAATGTTCTCTAGATAACTACAAAGTCCAATTAGTCTAAAGCATAGTGTAAGTCCCATTTTTCTCTGTTAATTTTTTGCCATGATGATCTGTCCAATGCTGAGAGAGGTGTACTCAGGTTCCCCACTATTATGGTATTTGGGTCTATCTCTTTCTTTAGGTCTAATAGTGTTTGCTTTATATATCTGGATGCTCGTATTGAGTATATATGTATACATATTTATGGTTGTTATGTCTTCTTGCTGAATAGATCCCTTTATCATCATATAATGGCCTTTTTTTTTTTTGTCTCATGGTTTTTGGCTTAAAGTCTATTTTATCCAATATAAGAATAGCTATTCCTGCTCCTTTTTGGTTTCCATTCGTGTGGTAAATTTTTTTCCATCCCTTCACTATTAGTCTGTGTGCATCTTTACCAGTGAGACGAGTCTCTCAAAGACAGCATATAGTTGGGTCCTGCTTTAATCCAGTCATGAACTTTGTGTCTTTTGACTGTGGAATTTAATCCATATACATTTAGGGTTGTTATTGAGAGGTACTGTCTTCTTCTTATTTAATGGCTTTTTATATGGTTATTTAAATATCTTTGGTTCATTTTTTTTCCTTTTATTGTTTGGCTTCAGTTTTATTTATTTATTTGAGTTGTTATGGTATAGTTTCTCTCTCTTTTTCATTCGCACATCTGCTGTACCAATGGTGTTTGTTCTTTCTAGTGCATTCATGATGGTGATTATCATTTTGAGGGGTCCAGGTGCAGGACTCCTTTAAGGATTTCTTAT
This sequence comes from Cynocephalus volans, assembly GCF_027409185.1. Taxonomy (NCBI): domain Eukaryota; kingdom Metazoa; phylum Chordata; class Mammalia; order Dermoptera; family Cynocephalidae; genus Cynocephalus; species Cynocephalus volans. The sequence continues at coordinate 110,483,733 of NC_084472.1, forward strand.
AGAGCTGGTTGCATGGTGGTGAACTCCTGCAGCTTTTTTCATCTGAGAAATACACTATTTCCTCTTTATTTCTGAAGGATAGACTTGCTGGGTAAAGAATCATTGGCTGGCATTTTTTTTTCTTTTGGTACTTTGATATATCATCTCAATTTCCTCTGGCCTGTAGAGTTTCTGTTGAGAAGTCTGCTGCTAGTCTGATGAGGATTCCCTTTTAGGTGACTTGATGCCTTTCTTTTGCTATTTTTAGGATTCCCTGTTTTTCTTTGACTTTTGACAGTTTGACTACAGTATGTCTTGGAGAGGACCTTTTTGAGTTGAATCTGTTTGGGAACATTTAAGCCTCTTGGATCTGGAAGTTCATGTCTCTACCAAATACCTTGGAAGTTTTTTGCTATTATTTCATTGAATATGTTTCAATGATTTTTCCTTTCTCTTCTCCCTTGAAAACACCCATGATATGAATGTTTGTCTGCTTAAGATGGTCTGCTAGCTCTCCAAGATTTTCTTCAGTTTTAAAATTCTTCTTTCTTTATTTGTTGGTCTGCTTCAGTTATTTCAGAAAGATTGTCCTCAAGATAAGAAATGCTTTCTTCTGCTTTTTCTAGCCTCCTGCTTACACTCTCAATTGCAATTTTTATTTCATTGAATGTGTCTTTCAGTTCCAGGAGTTCTGCTGCATTCTTTTTTTATGGATTTTATCTCTTAGTAAATTTCATCTTTCAAGTCCTAGATTTTTTTTCTTGTTTCATCGTGTTGTCTAAATGAGTCTTTCTGTATCTCACTGAATTTAAGTTTGTTACTCATAATTCCTTTTCAGACATTTCAAGGGTTTCCTGCTCTATGGGGTCTTGAGAATTATTGTATGCCTTTGGTAGTGTCATATTTTCTTTTCTTTTTTTTATATTTATAGTGTCTCTGTGTTGATTTCTAGTCATCTGGTTGAGCTGTTGCTTCTTCTATTACTTTGAAGTGTGCTTTGGGTAGAGAGATTGCCTCATGTAGATCTGTTTTATATTGACTGTTGAGTAGGGTGTGTTAGTATTGGTTCTGGGTAGACTCAGTGGTGTCATCTCTATGTGGGTACTTCAGTGTCAGGGTTGTGTGTTTGCCTCTGTGGTGTAGTCACTGGGACACTTAGTGATTTCTTGCTGAGATTAGTTGGGACATTGAGGATGTGGGCTAGCTCTCGAGATCTTGGGCAAAGTGCCTGGGTTCCTTGTCACAATTTGGCTGGGGTGAGTGACCCTAGGTAGACTTGCTGGCTCCCTGGGTATTAGTATCCCATGACCCAGATGGGTGTACTGGGTTAAACTGGATCTCCTCAGTTTGAGTGAGTGACCCTGGGTAAGGTTTCTCTTTCCTTGTTCCTCTAGGCCAAGGGTTCTCCTGGGTTCTTGCTTCCCTTGGTTGGGGGATGGGTTGGTGATGGCTGGGAATTTTTTCTGTATATTATTTGGCTATCCTGGGTTTCTGTGTTCTCCAGGTTCTCTATGTGTGACTCTCCCTGGGTGAAGGAATTCATGCTTAACTGCACTGCAGTGTAATTCCTCGTGTGAATTGTGTCACTGGGGTGTGGGTCTGCACTGGATTGCCTCTTTCTAGTGTCTCCATTTGTGACCCTTCTTGTGTTAATGCATGGTGGCAGTGGTGGGTCCTACCCTTGGCCAGTCTGACTGGTGCAGCAGTGGTGGTAGCAGTGTGTGTGGCTGCCAGTGGTGGCAGTAGCAGAAGCAGTGGTGCAAAGTGATAGCAGCTGGGGTCCCATACCCAGCCCATACCCAGCTAGGCTGGCTACTGCTTCAGCATTGGCAGGGTGTCACACCTGCTGCTGGTCTGGCTGATGTGGTGTCATGGGTGGGGGTTCTGCACCCAGTCGATCCAGCTTGTGTGATGGCAATGGTGGCAGCAGCCACACTGCATGTGACTATGGCAGGGGTCCCACATGTAGCATGGCTGGCTGGTGGGGAGGCTTGGGTAGGGGTCTTTGCATGGCTGGTCTGGCTGGTGCAGCTACATGAAAGGTCCGTGACAATGGCTGCCATATTGCAGGTGGCATCATCAGGAGGTCCCAGCTTCAGATGGGATGGCTTCTGTTTCAGCATTAGCAGGAGGTACCAACACTCCCAGCCAGTCCTGCTGGTGCAATGGGTATGGTGGTGACAGCTGCAGTGCATGCAGCTATGGAAGGGGAACCTACAGGTAGCTGAGCTGGCATGTTGAGATGGCTTGGGCAGAGGTCTTGCACGTTACTGTTCTGGTTGGTGTGATGGCATGGAGAGCTGCTAGCTAGCAAAGGCCACTGCACTGCAGGCAGCTGTGACAGGGGTCCCGTGCATCTCTGGGCTGACTGGTGCAGCAGTGTAGGCTGGGATTCTGTGCACAGCTGCCTGGTCAGAGCTGTAGTGCCAGTTTGGATGGCTACATGTGACAGCAGCATGAGATGGGGTGAAACTCATGGTGGGAAGGTGGGTGATGGTCCTAGGTCCAGACAGTGTCAGCCATGGTGGTGCTGGTAGCAGTGGGCCTGTTCTGGTCTTCTTCTGTGGGAGAAACATATCCTAGGTTTCTCTAGCCTGCCATCTTCACCTTTATACTTAAATTGTATTTTTTCTCTAAGTTAAAAAATTCTCAGCTATTATCTCTTCAATTATTGACTCTTCACTATTCTTTCTTCTCCTTCTGGAAGGTCTGTGCTTTAGGGTTTCTATTCTAGCCCCCACAGTGGTGGTAGTGGTTTTTTCTTTCTTCTCTTTCACTTCTTTCTTTCTTTTTGAGGCTAGAATAGGGCTTTTAAAATCTGAAATATAATTTATATATAGTGAAATTAATCATTTTTAGTATGTGCAGTTTTCTGATTTTTAGCAAATGCATATATATACCATTAACAACAACAGAAAAATAGAACAATTCTATAGAGCAATTTTATCATCCAAGAAATTTCTTCTCACCCCATGCACTGGCGGATCTGTCTTCTGTGCCTACAGTTTTGCCTATTTGAGAACTTTGTATAAACGGAATCATACATTATTCAGTCTTTTGAGTCTAGCTTCTTTCCCATAGCATAATGCATTTGAGATTTATCCATGTTATTATATGTATCAATAGTTGTTATTTTTTATATATAACTTTAGAGAGGTATAATTGATATACAGTAAATTGCACATATTTTCATTTTATTTGCTATGTAGTGATCATTTGAAAAATAACACTAATGAAACCATCAACACATTCAAGATTATGAAGGTATCTGTAATCTTCAATAATTTTCATGTGCCCCTTTGTCTTCCGTCCCTCTTGCCTTCACCCCTTTATTTATTCCCAGATAACAACTGATCTGTTCTTTGTCACAATAGTTTACTTTTCACCTTCTAGACTTTTTACAAATGAAATTATACAATATATACAATTATATATGTATTATATATGTAAAATACAATATATATTCTTGCCTGGCTTATTTCACTCATCATAATTATTTTGAGAATCGTGCATGTTCTTGTGTGAATTAATGGCTTGTTCCTTTTTATTGCTGAAAATTATTCAGTTGTGTAAATATACCATTTTTTAAAATCCATTCATCTGTTGATGAATATTTGGGTTATTTCCAGTTTTTAGCTGTTATAAATAAGGACTTCATTTCATTTATATTCCTTATGTATATTATTAGTAGGGAACATTCAGGTAAAAGTCTCCATGTGAACATGTGCTTTCTCTCTCTATGTTAATGCCCAGAAATAGAATGGCTGGGTAGGTGTATTTTCAATATTTAAAGAAAGAGCCGAACTGTTTTCCAATGCAGTTGTTTCATGATGTGTTTCAACCACCAGTGTATGAGAGTTCTAGTTTCTCCATATCCTTTTCCACACTTGCTATGTTCTAATTTTTTTAACTTAGTGATTTTTATAACGTGTCATGGTCTATCATTGTGATTTCAATTTGCATTTCTGTAATGACTAATGATATTTACAATTGTTTCATGTGGTTATTTGTGATCTCTATATCTTTTTGGAGAAATGCCTATTCATTATTTGCCTTATTATCATTATAATTATTTCATCTTTAATTTTCATTTTTGGCAGCTGGCTGGTATGAGAATCCAAACCACTGACCTTGGTGTTACAACACTGTGCTCTAACCAGCTGAGCTAACTTGCCAGCCCTATCTTTATTATTGAGTTGCTCAAATCATTTTTGAAATGGGTTGTTTATTGCATTTTGAGTGTTCTTCATATATTTTGGATATGCGTCCTTCATCATATATATGATTTGCAAATATGTTCTCCCAGTCAAAGACTTGTTTTTTCATTCTTTTAACAATCTTCCAAAGAGAAAACGTTTTAGATTTTTATGCAATCCAATGTATTCATTTCTTCTTTTATAGATAGTAATTTTGGTGTAGCTAAGAAATTCTTGCCTAACCCCAGTTCACAAAGATTTTCTTTCATGTTTTCTTCTAAAAGTTTCATAGTTTTAGGTTTTGCATTTAGATCTATATCTAATTTGAATTAATTTTGTGTAGGTTAAGAGGTATATGGATAGAGTTATTTCTCTGCATAAGAATGTCCAATTTCTCTAACACCATTTCTTTGAAGCTTTGTTTAGCACAATCAGAATAGTTACCACTAGTGAGGCTAGTGGTAACTCTACCCAAGTCACTGTGATTTATGAGATTTTTCAACTCAGGTGGTGGGAATATAAACTGTTCCCGACTCTGACTGACCATGAAAGATTGGATGAACGTTTTTACTATGGCTTAGGCAGTTTCCTCACTTCCAGGCACTGATGAGCATTCTGCAGAAGATGCAGTGGGGTCCTCCACAGTTCTCAAGGGCGTTCTCTAAGCATTCCCGTTCCTCTCTGTTGTTCTGCCACGTGAATTCTACCTGCCTTGGCCTCCCTAGACTCCCAATTCTACCACCTCAACTCAGGGAGACTGCTGGGCTTTGCCTGAGTCCACCTCACTGCACTGCAACCTGGAAACTATCTCCAGGCATTAGGGAGTGTCAGTCGTAGGACTCATCTTGTTTATTTTCCTTTCTCAGAGTTCACTATTCTTCACTGTCTAATATCCAATGTTTGAAAACCACTGTTTCATACATTTGGTCTGGATTTTCAGTTGTTTCAGGCAGTAGAGTAAATCCAGTTTGTTGCTCCATCTTGGCAAGTATTGGAAATATGCCATAATGGTTTATAACTTTACTTTCATATATTGTTTTTAATCATATTCTGTTTGTTTTCCTGAGATTACTCTTATTTCTCCAATTCTTCTTCCATGTCTGTCCTGTTCTAGACATATGGATTCTATTTCTGCAAAGGTTACTGTGGGGATTATAAATATTCTTACATATATGTGTTTTTTAAACAAATAATTTGTAGTTCTTAGTGTGTAAATTCATTGTTTGGCTGTGATGTTGACATTAACTCTTAGTGATTTGTAATCACAGATTCGTTTATCTTCAGTGGTTATAATTTTCCCATAAGAATTTTGCATGTGCTGTGTTGTGGAAACATATATGTGAGTTATTTCATTTTTGCTTCTCTTAAAGCAAAAATATGCAAAGCAATTACTATACATGGTTTTTAAGAATTTGTGAGAGTGTGACTGGGGTCCTGAAACTACACCTTTTGGAAGCTGGGATTCTTAATTCTCTCAGTAATGCATTTTTTCACCTACATCCACTCACTTTCCTGCTGCATTTCTAAGGCCGCTGGTCAGAATTTTTATTATTTATGTTTCATGAGTGATAAGGCCCTTTCTGGAGTCCAGGTATAGTTAAGAAGTATAGTTACAGGTTTTCCACATCCAAGGGCCTGGGATTTCAGCTTTTTCTAAGGCAGGGCTATTAAGTCTGTAGTCCCAAAGGTGTACGTCTGGTTTAATACTTCTGCAGTCGTTCAGCCTCAGCTCCTGTTTACTCTGTGAGGTTTCAGATTTATCATTTTTACTGACACCAGGAGAAGTCTTTCTTTGTTGTTAACCTCAATTGTACACTAAATGTTTGTGTTATGTTTTTTCCAGCACTACTCTATGTGAGGAATGAAAAGGGGAAATAGCTTTGCCAGACACTCTGCTAGATTGTCTAGAAGTCAGTACAGGCTTTAATTTACAAAACATAGTCATTTCTTCAACAATGAAGAAAAAAAAATAAGTTAAAAGTTGGGGTATATACAAGGATAGTTCAAAAAGTTCATGGAAAGATCCATATTATCTTTCAATTTTATTTTTTCACAAATTATTTGAAGCATTCTAATAAAGGTCAGAATTAGACATTCAGGGTAAAACCTATATTCTGTGTTTAGACGTGAAAAGGAAAAAGCAAATTTGTGATTTCTTGATGCTCTTCTTACTGTGGAATTTGAAATTTGCACTCTTTGTGTATGAGGTCTATGGGTAAATAAAATGTTATTTATTTGCATCTTTATTCAGGGACCTTTGGACTTTTTAAAATTTATTGGTATCTAGTCTTCTAAAAGAGATAATACTGCTTATAAAAACGACCTGACTTTCATTTATGAAGTTGGCAAGCTTTCTTAATAGTAACTTGAGACATTATTTTTAACTATTTATTTTTTTGATCCAGATTAGAAGGCAGCGTTCACACATACAGCAGCAAGTAAGTAAATAAGAGATTGTTTTTAAGAGGCATGTTGAAAATTAAGAATGAATTGATAATCACAATTAACTTTTAGATATTTTTTGAACAACCTCAATTGGTAATGTATTGAAATCCAGACTAAGAATGTATAGTAATTTAGTTTCTAATAAATTAATTCTTCCTTCATTTAATAAATGTTTACTGGAAGTTTACTCTGAGGAAACAAGGAATAAGATAGCTGTCTCTAATAGAAGATAGAATATGTGTAATTAGTCAAGAAAAAAATATAGAGTGCCCAGAAGTTACCCAACCTGGTTTATATTAGTACACTACTTTGTTAAACAAGCAAATGCCTGAAATTTGATGGATTGTGACAGAGCTCATGAATCTAGATATGTAAATTTCAGTAGTGATTATGGGTTGGGGAGAACCAATTACATTGACCTAACTTTTCTTTCTTTTTTTTTTTTAATCAACAACAAATAACCTTTTGTTCCTATTAATGTTTCTTAACCGTAAACCTAGTTCTCATTGTTTTATAACAGCCCATGAGTTGGACTCAGTATTTGCTTTCATGTGAAGACACATGCATTCTTCAATTTTAGAAAATTCCTAGACTTTATCTCTTTAAATTTTGACTCTCCTCTATTCTAAATCCCTTGAAATCCCTTCATGTCTTTTAACTGGTATTCTAGCTAACTGGTATATCTAGTATTCTGGGTGATTTCTCTAAACAATTTAAAAATCAGCAAGTCTTTTTTTAGCTCCATTATTTCTTTTTTAATATGTAATTAAATATATTTTATTTTTTAAGTGTAAAATTAAATGGGCTTTATTTCTTTTTTATTGAAACATAGTTGATTATACATATTTGTAAGGTACACAGTCACTAACCCTCCACCCCCTTTCCTTCCTCTAGTAACCAGTTCTGTTCTCTCCTTTTGAAAGCTCTGTGCATTATTGTATTGTGATTGCTCTTTCTTTCTTTTTTTTGTTCCCACTTATGAGTGAGGACATGTGATATTTCTCTTTCTGTGCCTGGCTTATTTCACTTAACATAATTTTCTCCAAGCTCATCCATGTTGTTGTGAATGGTAGAATTGCATTCTTTTTTTTAATGCTTTTTTTTATTGGTATATATACACAATATGTCATTGTGTATATATACCACATTTTCCTCATTCAGTCATCTGTTATGGATATTTAGGTTAGTTCCAAATCTTGGTTATAGTAAATACAGCTGCAATAAACATGGGAAGCAGGTATCTCTTCGACAGGATCTTTTCCAGTCCTCTGGGTATACACCCAGTAGAGGGATTGCTGGAGCATATGTTAGCTCTATCTGTAGTTGTTTGAGAAGCCTCCATAATGTTTTCCAAAATGGCTGTGCTAGTTTATAGTCCCACCAACAGGGTAAAAGCATTCAACTTTCTCCACATCCTTGCCAGCATTTGTTATTCTCTGTCTATTTGACAATGGCCAGTCTAACTGGGGTGAGATGATATCTCATTTGGTTTTGAGGTCTTATTGATAAAGTCTTTGCCTTTAGAAAGAAAGGAAGAAAGAAAAAAGAAAGAACAATCACAATACATTGAATAATACATTGAACTTTCAGAAGGAGAGAACAGAACTGTGGTAAGATTTTGGTTAATGAACACAAAGAATGATTACATATTGTAATGATGAATATGCTAATTATCCTGATATGATCATCACATATTGTGCACAGTATTGATAGTCAACTCTGTACCTCTCATGTATGTATTATCAATTCTGTTTCAGTTAAAATATACGTAATATGAATCTTTCCATCCACAAAAATGAAGAAAATCAATGAGAGCTATCAGAAACCTTAAGCACACAAACCTCTGAACCATGGGTGTTTTGGAGGGGCAGAAGAAAGGAAAAAGCATTGAGAACATATTCAAAGAAATAACAGTGGAAACTCCTCAGGTATTGAGAGAGATGGACCCTAGATCCAAGAGGCCCTCAAAGATCCCCAAACAGATTGAATCCAGAAAGGTTCTCCTAGACACATATAGTCAAATTGTTAAAAATCAAAGACAAGGAGAGAATCCTAAAAACAGTAAGAAAAAAAGCATCATGCCACTTATAAGGGAGCCCCCATCAGACTAACAGCAGATTTCTCAGTCGAAACCTTACAGACCAGAAAAGAATGGGATGATATATTCAAAGAACTAAAAGAAAAATAACTACCAGCCAAGAATTCTGTACTAGGAATGGTTATTTTTCAGAAATGAAAGAAAAATAGCATATTTCCCAGGCAAACAAAAATTGTAGGAATTCACCACCACATGACCAGCCTTAGGAGAAATCCTCAAGGGACTCCTGCACCTGGAATCCAAAAAACAATAATCACCACTATGAATGCATGAGAAAAAACAAACCCATTGGTAGAATAAACGTGCAAACAGGAAAGAGAAAGAAGCTATTTCTTATCACCCCCCCAAAACCCAACAAATACCAAAGGCAAATAATCAAACAGAAAGAAAGGAACAAAAGATATTTAAAACAACCATATGAAAATCAATAAAATGCCAGGAGTAAGAAAATACCTTTCAGTAACAACTCTAAATGTAAATGGGTTAAATTCCATACTTGAAAGACATAGATGGGCTGAATGGATTTTAAAAGCAGCTCTTTTATTTCTTGTTTAATGAATTATGTTCCTGTTAACCTCTACTGAAGTTCTAAACATTATTTTTTGATGTCTTTGTTGTATTTCCTTTTAGCTTGCTCTGGCTGTTGACATTACATTTTAGTAGCTTTTTTTTCTTTTTAAAGTCATCTTAAGTGGCAATAATTGTCTCATGAGAATTTTGTATATACTGCTTTTTAGAAACCTCCTTGTCCAGGTTATTTCAAGTTTTGCCCTCCTAAGTAATGCATTTTTGTAACAATTTTTATGCCTGGGGTTCTAGAATTCATGGGAAGCATGAATTGATGTCCTGAACATGTACTTCATAAAGGTTTAAGTTTTCTATTTCTCTATGTGATGTTTTTATATCTATGTCCTAAGCCAATTTAAGTGCTAAGGGTTCCTGTGTCTCTAGGTGATTGTTTTCCATCCACATTTGTAAAGTAATTTTCCTGATGCATCTCAATGTCTAGAGTAAAAGTTTTTACTATCCTCATTTGATGGGTGGTATGGTCCTTCATGGCTCCCAGGTTTAGAGTTTGAGGTCAGTTTCAGCTTTCCAGGAAGTCTGAACTTCTGATAAGCTGTTGTGTATAATAGGTTCACCTTCCCCTGGAGTCTTTATCTTTAGTTAATAGTTAGCCTTTTGTATTTTCAATTTCCTCTCTCTCTCTTTTACTATAATTAGAAATGTCCTTTTCTTCCTTAAAATTTTAGTTAGTATTTTGTGTTCTTATTACCTCTGTGTGTGGGATAGGAGGGGAAATTGCCCTGTCAGCCCTGTCTGCATGATTGTCTAGAAGGTAGTACAGGTTTGAAGTCTTTACCGATGGTAATTTATTGATCAATGAATAAAACATTAGGTTGGAACCCGAAGGCCAGAATCAGGCATTCAAAATCAAGCATGTATTTTGTGCTGGGAAGTGATTAGGAGAAAAACAAATCTGTCTTCTTGCTCCTCTCCCTAGTGGGAGATTTGAAATTTACACTATTTGTGAACATAGTATGTGGGTAAATACGAATTTTACTTATTTGCACAACCTAATTTAGTAATATTTGGACTTATTAATTAATGGTGATTAGTGGTATAAAAGAGTTAATGCAAGTTATAAAATGATCTGACAATCATTGATTATGGAAGCACAGTTTTTTTAGTATTAATTTGGAGGCATTATTTTCACTCTCATTTAGATCCAGATCAGAAAGCAGCAGCCAAACAGATACTAGCAGGTATGTAAATTAGGAAGTATTTCTTACAATATGTTTGTGTTATAAGATGAACAAGATGAAAAAATTCATAATCAAAAATGAACTGCTAAGTATTAATTGAGTAGATACAATTGGTAAAGTACTACACCTAAAAACAACCTATTTGTATATACCAATCTAGTAACTAGTGATTTTTTTAATAAATAATTCAATCTCTTCTTTCCTTCAGTTTAATTAATGTATGCTGCGAATTTATTCTTGAGAAACAAATGAATAAATGGTTGAAGTGTTTAAGAAACTAACTCATAAACAGGATCTTTTTGTATTCTTTATACTGGAGTATACAAATGGGAAGTGTATTAGTCAGCTTTGTTGCTCATAACAGAATACCTGGAACTGGATGATTTATAAGAAAATAAAATTTATTGCTTACTGTTTCAGAGGCTGGAAAGTCCACAGTCCAGGGAATATATCTGGCAAGGTGACTGTACAGCAGTACAGGGTGTGACATGGCGAGAATGGCAGAGCAGAGAGAGAGTGAGCTAACCTCCTCATTGGCTCTCCTTTTAAAGCCCTCAGAATCATGCCCATGACCACCGTTAAGTCGTCAATTGGATTAATCCATTTACTAGGGCATGGTCCTCACAATCTAATCACCTCTTCAAGCTCCCACCATTTAATTACCGTAATAGGAGTTTCCATTTTCTTAACACTGTCACAGTGGGGGTTAAGTTTTGAATTCATGGACTTTGGGGACACAATTCAACCCACAGCATTCTGCCCCTGTCACCCCAAATTCATGTTCTTCTCACAGGTAAACACGGTCATTCCCTCCCTAAAGTCTTAACTTGTTTCAAATCAAAAGTCAAAGTCTGTACGTCCCATCTGTGAAATCCAAACAAGTTATCTACTTCCAAGATAAAATGGTGGGACAAAGGGTACATATTCCCATTCAAAAATGGAGACATAGGGCAAAAGAAAAGGGTAACAAGTCCTAAATAAGTTGAATTCCAGCACGGTAGGCATTAAATCTCTCACCTCACAAAGCATGCACATTGACTCCATGTTTGACGTCCTCTGCACATTGGTGCGGGGGTTCGGTACCCAAGTCCTCAGGAAGCTCCACTCCTATGGTTTTCCTGGTCTCAGGTCAGATTTAGCTTTTCCAGACTGGAATTACATACTGCTAGGTCTACAATTATTAGGTCTCCATGGTTGTCCTGCTCTCATGGCTCCATCGGACATGGGCTTGGTGTGGTTTTTCTGCTGCAACTCTGATTCCACATTTCTGTTTGGAATTGCTCTAGCAACAGCTCTTTGTGGTGACTCCACCCATGTGAGAGATCTTTTCCTGGGTCCCCAGGCTTTTTGATACATCCTTTGAAATTTGGGGGTGGCTCTAGCATTCTGTGAGCTCACAAACTTAACACCATGCGGACATCACCAAGGCTTCCAACTTGTACATTCTGAAATTGCAGGTCAGGCCACACTTGGAGCCAATTTACCTACATCTACAGCAATGAAAGTGGCCAGGGTGCAGGGACCAGCATCCCTAGGTGGCCCTAGGGAGCAAGCCCATGGAGGGTGCCTTGGGACTGTTCCCTGAGACCATTCTGTCTCTGAAGGCCTCTGGGCCTGTGATGGGAGGTACAGCCTCAAAGATCTCTGAAATTCCTTCAAAATCTTTTTTCCATTCTCTCGATAATCCCTTTCTACTGTACTAATCTCCTTAGCAAATGGTTGCTGGGCTATACCCTTGCTTTCATGACCAGGATGAAAGTTTTCCACTTTTGTACTCTCTTTCTTTTGAATTAAAAATGCTGGCTTTATGTTATGCCTTTTCTGCCATAACTCAGAGTAGGCTGTTGCAAGTAGCCAGGCAGCTTCCTGAATGCTTTGCTGCTTAGAAATTCCTTCCATCAAATATTTTGGTTCTTAACTCTCAAGTTCATCCCATAGAGCTCTTGGGCATGAACAGAACATAGCCATGTTCTTGCCATTTCATAGCAACAGTGACCTTTGCCGCAGTTTTCAATAATTTCCTTTTCATTTACATCTGAGGTCTTCTCAGAATGGCCTCTACTGTCCATATTTCTATTAGCATTCTGGTCAGCACTATTTAACCAGTCTCTAAGAAGATCCAAACTTCCATCTTTTTGTCTTTTTCTGAGTCCTCCAAACTCCTCCTACCTTTGCCTAACACCCAGTTCTAAAACTGCTTCCACATTTTCAAGTATTTGTTATAAGCAACACCCCAATTTTCTGGTCCCAATTTTCTGTTAGTGTATTTTTGTTGCTTATAACAGAAATGTTTAAAACTAGGTAATTTATAAAGAAGCAATATTTATTGCTTATAGATTCAGAGGTTAGGAAGTCCAAAGTCCAGGGAACATCTCTGGTGACAGGCTTGTTGGTTGGTAGTGACTCCACAGCAAAGCAGGGTGGCACATGGCAAGAATGGCATGGCAGAGAGAGAGAGAGAGAGACAAACCTCCTCATTTGCTCTAATTTTAAAGTCACCAGAACCACTACCATTATTCCAAGAACGGATCAATCCATTCATGTGGGTACAGTCTTCACAATCCAGTCACCTCTACAAGGCCCCACCTTTCAACTACCACAATAGGATTTATCACCCCCTTAACACTGTCACTGTAGGGACCAAGCCTCAATGAGTTTGAAGGGATGTCCAATCCACAGCAGGACGTTTACTTCTTTATTTGGAGAGTCTACAACCAGAAACTCAAAATAAGTGTTTGCAAACAACTGAGTGAATTCTTACCCAGGTCACTTTGGAGGAATTTTCTGAAATTAAAAAAAAAAAAAGTATCTGTGGAGATCCTAAATGTTTCTATTTTGAAGGTTTTTTAAAAAAAATACTATCCATTTCTTTTGATGTTTGAATTTTTTGTTTTGCTATGCTGTAGCTGTGGACATTAAACATACAGTAGTTTTTAATTTTAGATTTGTAAGCTCACCCTCAGAGGCAGCAATCCTCATGGAAATTCTGCATGCCCTGAGTTATAGAGGCATACATTGGGAGGAGGAGGTTGTTTTGTGTTTACCTCTCCTGGGGCATGAATGTTGCAATATTTTCCATGCTTGCTGGTTCATATTTGTGGGTAGTGAAATTGAGCAATGGAGGTTCTGCCCTAATACCTGAGGCCTGGGGTTTCTGTATCTCTGGGTGATCCTTTTTTGTCCACATGGCTGAGATAGTTCCCTTGTTGCATTTCTGAGTCCAGTTGTCATAGCTTTAATTGACTGCATGCAAGACTACCAGACTTGGGCAAAACAGCTCTGTTCCAGCTTTTTAAAATGTAAAGATCCATGCCCTCAGTGTTTTAAAACTATAATTATTAAAACCATGCCCCTTAGATATAAATAATTCATGGTTTTCCTCTGAGCTTCTAGTTTCTTCATTTTTGTACTGATAGATGTAAAGTCTTTCTGGCTATCAATCTCACTTGTGTCTTAAAGTTTTGTGCTGTTTTCTTTAGCTTTTCTATATGTGTGAAATAGGGGAAGTTTTACTACCAGTTCAGTCTGTCAGATTGCCCAGAAGTAAATGTGAGTTTTAATTTATAAAATGTAGCAATGTGTAAATCAACAAATAAAAAGATAACTTGGAGCCTGAAGGCCTGATTTAGGCATTTAGAGTTAAACTTATATTCTATGCTTTGAAGTGATAAAAAAAAAAAAAAAAAAATCTCTGCTATCATGATACTCTTCCCCACTGAAGAATTTCTATCTTGTGCTATATGTTGTACTTGCTGTTTGGCTAAACAAGAATGCTACTTATTTGCATGCCCCACGTGTTTAAAGTGTTAGTTTTGGTATAAAATGGCCTGCTCTTTATTCTCAAAGTAGGAAAGTTTCTTAGTATTAACTTCTAGACATTATTTTTATTTTTATTTAGATATAAGTCAGAAGATAGTGCCCAAGCACATACCAGTAGGTAAGCAACTTAGGAAATGTTTCTTATAAATAAATATGTTGAACACTAACAGTGAAAAAGTTAATAATTAAAAAACAGTTGCTTGATTTTTTTCAAGGAGCCACAATTGATAAGGTAGTGAACCAAAATCAACTTGTTAATAATTCCCATTTTAGGAGCAAGTATTAATTAATTTAATCTTTAAAATTTTTTTTACTTTGTCAAAGATCAGTTGGCTGAAAGTATGTGGGCTGATTTCCGGGTTCTCAGTTCTGTTCCATTGGTCTGAGTGTCTGTTTTTATGCTGGTACCATGCTGTTTTGGTTACTACAGCTTTGCAGTATAGTTTGAAGTCAGGGAGTGTTATGCCTCTGCCTTTTATTTATTTATTTATTTATCTGCTCAGGATTGCTTTGGCTATTTGGGGTCTTTTGTTGTTCCATGTGAATGTTAGAATTGTTTTTTCTGTGAAGAATGTCATTGGTATTTTGATGGAGATTGCATTGAATCTGTGAATTGCTTTGGGTAGTATAGACATTTTTACAATGTTAATCCTTACAATCCAAGAGCATAGAATATCTTTCCATCGTTTTGTGTCTTCATTAATTTCTTTCAGTATTGGTTTGTAGTTCTCATTGCAGAGATTTTTTTTACCTCCTTTGTTAGATTCCTAGGTTTTTTTTTTTTGTGTGTGTGTGTGTGACTGTTGTAAATGAGCTTACTTTCTTGATTTCTCTTTCTGTTAGCTCATTATTATAGTAGTAGTTTTGAACTACTAAGTTTGAAGATACAAAATATCAGAGCTAGGAAAGGATGGGAAGGGTAAAAGTATGCCACTGTTATCCCTAAATTCTCACTAATCTTACTATCTGTATTATCTTCTCTGTGAATTAATTTTGACTAATTCTTCTTCAATATAGTCTTTTTCTCTCCCATTCTTTTTGTTGGTGGATTAGAAATAAGGAATCTGTGAGTATAAAAATGAAAACTAGGCTGAGGAATTTTATTTTGACTTTTGATAATTATTACTATAAAAATAGAAATTTGGCAGATATTTCTTTTTTCACAACTTTGAAGGGAAGGAGGAAGAAATTGCCATTAAAAATAAACAAAACATAATTTTGACAAATTTTATTATATCAGTCTGAAAGTGTTGTTTTCTTATTTATTTAGATCCAAATCGCAGGGAAGTACCCAAACACATAACAGTAGGTAAGTACATTAGGAGGTGTATTAGTCTGTGTCTGTTGCTTATTACCAAATACCTGAAACTGGGTAATATATAAGAAAAAGAGGTTTATTTTTTACAGTTTTGGAGGCTGGGAAGTCCAAGGTCCAGGAGCACATCTGGTGAGGGCCTCCTTCTACAGCAGCTCAGGGTATCACATGAGGAGAATGTGCTGGGCAAGAGAGCTAAGCTTCTCACTCACTCTCCTTTTAAAGCCATCAAACCATGCTCATTACTCCATGAATGGATCAATCCATTCACAAGGGCACAGTCCTCACAATCTAATCACCGCTTAAGGGCCCCACCTTTCAAATCCCATAATTGGACTTCCCACTTAACACTGTTTCAGTGGGGGTCAAGTTTCCAGCACATGAACTTTTGGGGGATACATTTAACCACAGCAGGAGGTGTTCCTTAAAATAAATACATTTGAAATTAAAATGAAATTCTTATCTATAATTCATTTCTAAGTATTGATTGTTAAATGAATTGATGAATTATGGCACCATTAAATAACCTATTGATCTTTATTAATCTTGTTATTAGTGAGTATTTAAATAATTTAGTATGTTTTTTCTTCAGTTTAGTATCTTTCTTTCAAGTTTGTTGGAAACTTGCTTTTGTTGCTATAATGGAATTAAAGAGTTGACCCTAATAAGACATAAGATCTGTAAATTAGTTTATACAAGAAACTCATTCTGTACCATTTTGTCCATGAGGCACTGTAGGTACAGTGCTTAAAGACTGAGTTTTCAAGGGCCATAAAAAGTGTTAACATGAAAAACCAAAGATGATTTGCTCCAATGTATGGAAAAAAATTAATGTGTATTTCAATTTCTAAAAAAAAAAAGATATTAACTTAGTTGTTTTATTCATAAAAATTTTACTATATGTGAAAAATGTTAAATTTTCTCATTTGCAAGTACTTCTGATTAAATATCATGGTTCCCCGGAATTCATAGAAAATCGTAAATAAATTATCCATGGCCAAATAATTTCACAATCAAAATTATAAAAATTCTTTCAAGCATTCTTTTTTTCTGCCATAGGAGTTTTTCACTTGGCAGTGCCACAACTATTTGGATGTTCTGCAGTGGCAAGGAATTCGCTATTAGCACTTTGAGCATACGTGTTTTTGTTCTCTTCCACAGTAATGAGTAATTCCTTCAGAAGGCGATGGACGGTATCACCAGTGGCACTGAGAAATGAAGATGTCGCCTTTCCTCCCTGTGCACAGCTTAACAAAGCAATAAACTGAGTGTGGACCAGTTTGCATGTCAGCTTATCTGCTTCTTTCTTTCTCTTACTCTACCTCACAATTCAGCCCCTGGGGCTGGAGTTCTGCTCCTTCAGAGCCCTTAACTGAAAGTTGTCAGGACCAGCCACGGACAACGGACCACGATCCCCCTCCTGCTCTTTCCCACTGGACACAGCTATCTGCGTGCAAGTCCAGGAAACCCCCCACCAGCCTCCCTGGGACCCTCCCTGGGCTTCTGAGTGGAGGTCGTGTTCCTTCTGGGGCTGTACTTTTCGGTCCAGGCCTCCCACTCTCCTGGAACCTCTCCTGCGCCCCTCTCTGAAGACAGAGGCCCCTCCTGAAGGACCCAGAGAGCACGGGCCTGGGTCTCAGGGGCAAAGATGAACCCTTGGTCAGAGTTTAGTATGAGGATTGATAAAATGAATTAGAATAAGGTTCTCTCATTTTTCATTTTCTGAATGAATTTGTGTAAAACTGTTTAATTCTTCAATTAAATGCTTGGTAAAATTCACCAGTGAAGCTCTCTGGGACTGGAGACTTTCTGGTGAGAAGAGTTTTAATTTCAGATTCAGTCTGTTTAGCAGATAGAGGACCATTCAAATTTCCCATTTATTCTTGGATATTTTTTTTTGTCAGGTATTATATTTTTAAGGAAGTTTACCCATTTCATTTCATGGTCAATCTTTTAGCATATAGTTGTTCATAACATCCTTTTTAATGTCTACAGGATCTATAGTTACATCCCCTCTTTCATTCCTGATAAAGTGATACTTTTTTTTCTCTCTAATCAGTCTTGCTAGAGTTTATCCATTTAATTAATTTACTAATCTCTCCAGACCACCTCTTGGCTTTGTTGTTTTTCTCTATTGTATCCTGTTTTCTATTTTCTAGTTCATTGATTTCAATGTTACTAATTCTTTCTGGGTTTTTCTTTTTCTTTTTTGCGTGTGGCCTGTACAGGGATCAAACCTTGGAACACGGTGTTATCAGCACCGCGCTCTAACCAACCGACTGGCCTTCCTCGCTTCTTAAACTAAAGTTTAGGTTAATTCTAAACCTTATCTAATGCATTTAAAACATATAAATTTGCTCTCTGTAACTCTTTAGCTGCATTCCACAAAAATTAATATGTTGTATTCTTATTATTGTTCAGGTAAAAATATTTTATAATTTTTATTTTGATTTCTACTCTGAATTGTAGTTTACTTCAAAGCTAGTTTAATTCCAAATTTTTGGATATTTTCAGCTTATTCTTTTCTATTGATTTCTCAGTCATGGTCAGGGAAAATAATCATACTTATATGATTTCAATCTTTTGAAATTATTGTCTTATTTTACTGGCTGTGATCTATTTTGGTGAATGTTATTGTGAATGAACTGGGCCTCTTGCCTGATGAATAGCAAGTCATATACTGTCACTGGTCTTTGCAGCAGAGAAAAGGTTTTATTCACAAGGTAGCCAAGTGAGAAGATGGGAGAAATAAATCTCGAATTCACTTTCCTCATAGCAGGAAAGGAGGAATATTTATGGGGAAGTGGTCAGGGGTTGTGTGTGGTGTGGGAGATTGTGATTGATTAAAGGGTTTGAGGAAGTTCTTTAGTGATCTGTGCAGATGCAAGCCATTTGCATGTCTCTGCATGCGTTGCATGTTCAAAAATGCTGCCCTTACTAAGTCTGCCATATGCAGACTATCTGACTCCTCTCTGGCTTTCTCTAAAACCATTCTGCATTTTTCACAAGTGAGGAGGGTATTCAACAAATTTTGAACATCCACCAAAGTTGGATCGTGTATAGTAAAAATTGAGGGAAAGACATTTTTCATTTTTCTAGGGTCATAGCTATACTTGAGCATGTTGTTTCTCCAATTACATGCATCTGAAGTTGAAAAAGGGGGATGGACCCAAATCAATAGATGTCGTTGAGCATCTGTTCGTCTGATGGGCACTTGTCTCAAGGCTCATTACCCTGCCTGGATTTGGGTGACTTCCTGGCCAATTTGAGTATGCTGTTGGGCGTGTGAGGTGGAGATTATTCCTGCTCCATCCAGTTCTGACAAGATCTGGAGGCTTGGAGTAGCTGACTGCAGCCCCACCATGGAGCCACAGTGGCTTCTCCATAAAAGGGAGGAGCGGGGGTGGGGAAAAGTGTATTCAGTTGGGCTAGTAAGGCGTCATCTCTCCTTCTTGTGATTCAGGCAGGACTGGTTTCCTAGGTTGCCCTTACTGCTGAACCGCGATTTTACACATTTTTTGCTCAGGCTTATTTTGATACAATGACATAAAGGCTTGCACATATAGAATTTCATCCCATTTTAGTTCCCTTTTCCAAAACAAATCTAATTGCAGAATAGTATTATAATTAAAAAACATTTATGGCCATTTCTCCTTTGACCCTAGGGAGTACTGGGGTCAGGCAGTATTACAAAGAAAAAACAAAACAAAACAAAGCAAAAAACCCCATACCATTTCCTTTTATCTTCACAGGCTCATAAGCTAAAAGTTGCCCAGTTTTGGACTATGCACCCTAAGGGGCTGCATGAGTGAACCGAACTGTATTTCCCATTTTACCCCAGGGGTTTTAAATATACAATCAGTTTATTCAGAAGATGTTAGACACTTTACTTACAACAATAACAAGTTAAATACAATTCAAGATTTTTAAAAAAACACTAACTAGACATTCAGATGACAGAACTCACTACCATGTTGCAGACCTTGAATCTGATCCCCTCAGTTAGGGTGCTATGACAAAGCTAAAACTTACCCTTGCCTGCACCGGACACCTTTTATTCACACAAGGTGGGAAGGATTGACCTCTGGTCAGTAGTCAGGTGAGTGGATGCTCAGTCCCATGGAAGTGAAACGTACAGCTTCCCTGACTGAGTTAGGCCTCCCTGGCTGTCACCAGCAACTTCTTCAGGGTTTTCTGGGAAGGTGATGGACATAAACATAGACCTCACAAACAGGACAAACACCAACAAATATACATAGATCCAAACCAGTAGCCGAGGCTCCCTTTCGAGAGTCACAAAGATCTCCTTTCAGAGGCTGAAACCAAAGGGAAAGAAAAATAAGAGTCTTGTCACTTGTGTGAGGTGACTCATTGAGAGATGTCTTAAAAACCAAAAACCATTTTCTCCACTGCAGAGTTGAAACCGTGCACTGAAGGTTGCTGGCATCTCAGAGAAATCCCAGGGACTAGTCTCTGGAGAAAATTGTCCAGGCAGCTGCTCAGACATATCTAAGGGCTACAAATCCCAGCAAAGGGACACAAACCATAGGCAAGAGTCTAGGAAGGACTGCTGTCCTGTCTGGGGTGCCAATTTGTGACCAAGCTGGGTCCCTTGCCTGATGAACAGCAAGCCAAATACTGACACTGGTCTTTGCAGCACAGAAAAAGGTTTATTCATAGGTGGCCAAGAGAAGACGGGAGAAATAAATTTCAAATCTGCCTTCTCCACAGCATGAAAGAAAGAATATTTATGGGAAGGTGGTTAGGGGTGGTGTGAGGTGTGGGGGATCATGATTGGTTAAAGGGTTTTGAGAAAATTCTTCACTGATCTGCACTGGTGCAAGTCATGTGCCTGCCTCTGCATGGGTTGCATGTTCAAAAGTGGTGATAGTAGCATGATCTGCAGGTGGAGTTTGTGCCCTCTGATATCAAAAGGTCATCCATTGGACATTTGCACTGGCTCAGTAGAGAGGTCTGTGGGCTCAACCAGTTTAAACCAAATTTGTGCTGGGCCAAGCTAGCTCCAACAGTCCTGCAAAACACAGTAGGCAAATAACTCGTGGCTTCTGCACCAGAGGTGTTATCATAAAAGACAGAAAGGAAGAAACACAGCAAGAGGTTTGTTATGGAAATTTACTGAAAGAGTGAGCAATTTAAATGGAATAAATTTTAACTGAAAAGTCACCAGTTTCACTATGTGCACTAAAAATTGTTCATTTGCATTTTGCTGCTGTTGAATATATAAATGACAATTAATCATTTCTTAATAAGCGTTTTAGACATCTTTCTAATGATTTTTTTTTGCCTTGCTCTATCAATCCTTGAGAGATGTGTTATATTTCATTGCATGTGTCTTTAGGACTATTATGTTTTCCTGATGACTTGATCCTTTATAATGATGCAACTCTCTTGAATTCTGCTTTTTATGATATTAATATTACCATGCAGCTCCTTTTACAGTTAGTCTTTACATGGGATATCTTTTTTCATCCTTTGGATGGGCTGGGCTCCTACACCCTGGACAAGGACAGCCTCTACATCAGTGGTTATACCTATGAAGCCACTGCCCCAACTACCACCACTTGGGAGGTCAGCAAGGAGCCCTTCACGTTGAACTTCACCCTCAACAACCTGCGCTATTCGCAGACATGGGCCACCCTGGCTCCCTAAAGTTCAACATCAGGACAGGGTCATACAGCACCTGCTCAGTCTGGACCCCTGATACATGGGCTGCAGGGTCACTGCACTAAGGTCTGTGAAGAATGGTGCCCAGACACGGGTGGACATCCTCTGCTTCTACCGGCAGCCCCCGAGTGGCCCAGGTCTGCCTGCCAAGCAGGTGTCCCATGAGCTGAGCTGGCAGACCCGTGGCATCACCCAGCTGGGCCCCTGCTCTCTGGACAAAGACAGCCTCTACCTGAATGGTTATAATGAACGTGGACCAGATGAGCCTCCTACAGCTCCTCAGCTGGCACCACATTCCTGCCTTCTTCATCAGCACCTGTACAGCCAGAAGCCACCTCAGCCATGGGGCACATCCTAAAGACCCTCACACTCAACTTCACCATCTCCAACCTCCAGTATTCACCAGACATGGGCAATGACTCAGACATGTTCAACTCCACCGAGAGGATCCTGCAGCAGCTGCTTGGACCCTTGTTCCAGAAGAGCAGCCTGGGCCTCTTCTACTTGGGTTGCAGACTGATCTCCCTCAGGCCTGAGAAGGATGAGACAGCCACCAGCATGGATGCAGTCTGCACTTCCCACCCTGACCCCATGGGCCCCAGGTTGGACAGAGAGCGACTGTACTGGGAGCTGAGCCAGCTGACCCATGGCATCACCCAACTGGGTTTCTGTGCCTTGGACAGAGACAGTCTCTTTGTCAATGGCTATGCACCCCAGAACTTATTGATCCAGGGTGAGTACCAACTAAATTTCTGCGTCATCAACTGGAACCTCAGCAACCCAGACCCCACATCCTCGGAGTACACTGCCCTGCTGAGGGATATCCAGGACAAGGTCACCACACCCTACACAGGCAGCCAGCTACGAGACATATTCTGCTCCTGCCTGGTCACCAATGTGACACTGGGCTCCACGTTGGTCACTGTCAAGGCATTGCTCTCCTCCAATCTGGATCCTACCCTGGTGAAGCAAATCTTTCCAGATATGACCCTGAATGCCTCTTCCCACTGGCTGGGCACCACCGTCAGTTAACAGATCTGCATGTGACAGAAGTAGAGACAATGGCTCATCCACCAACAGAACAACCAACAACCACTCCCAGCTCCCAGTACTTCCAGCTGAATTTCACCATCACTAAACTACTATATTCCCAGGACTTAGCCCAACCAGGCACTGCCAAACACCAGTGGAACAAGAGAAGTATTGAAGACACGCTCAACCAGCTCTTCTGGAACAGCAGCATTAAGTTATTTTTCTGACTGCCAAGTTTTAACACTCAGGTCTGTCCTCCACAGCAACCACACCAGGGTAGACTCCCTGTGTAACTTCTCACCATTGACTTGGAGACTGGACAGAATCTCCATCTATGAGGAATTCCTGCAGATGACCTAGAATGGTGCCCAGCTGCAGAACTTCACCCTGGACAGGAACAGTGTCCTTGTGGATGGATATTCTCCCAACAGAATGATGCTTTAACTAGGAATTCTGAACTTCCCTTCTGGGGCATCATTCTCCTCTGCTTGGTGGGACTCCTGGGACTCATCACATGCCTGATCCGCTGGTGACCATGTGCCTGCAGAGGAAGGAGGGAGACTATGAGGTCTAGAGACGCCAGCTGGACTATTACCTGCCACACCTATACCTGAGGAAGCTGCAGTGATTGCATCTGCCCGAGGCCCCTTCTTCCCCAGCCAGGGTCCAAAGAAGCTTGGCTGGGGCAGAAATAAAACACATTGGTTGGACACAATCAAAACAACAACAACAACAACAACAAAACTTTCACTCCCACTACTGGGTATATACTCAAAGGAATGTAAATCAGTATGTCAAGGAGATATTTGCACACCCATGTTTACTAAAGCAATATTCACAATAGCCAAGATATGGAATCAACCCAAGTGTCCATCGACAGATGAATGGATAAAGAAAGTGTGGTGTAGAGACACACAATGAAATCCTGTCATTCATGGCAAGAGATGAGTTTGGAAGACATTAAGTGAAGTAACCCAAGAATAGAAAGAGAAATACTGCATGTTCTCAGTCATATATGGAAGCTAAGGAAGGTGATCACACAGAAGTAAAGAGTAGAGAGGCAGTTAACAGAGGCTGGAAAGTGTAGGGGGTTAAGGGGCTAGTGAGATGTTGGTTAATTGATACAAAAGTACAACTCGATAGGAGGAAAAATGTCTAGTGCACTGTAGGGTGACTATAGTTTACAACTTATTGTATACTTTCATTTAGCTAGAAGAGGGGATTTTGAATGTTTCCAAAACAAAGAAATGATAAGCATTTGAAGTGACTGAAAAAAGCCAGTTGTTGCCAGGGTTTCAGGGATGAGGGAGTGATGGAGAAATGAACAGGCAGAGCACAGAGGATTTTTAGGACAACAAACCTATTCTGTATGATAGTGTAATGGTGAATACATGACATGCATTTAGTAAAACCCAAAGAACTGTATAATACAAAGAGGGAAGTCTAATGTAAAATTAATAATAATATATCAGTATTAATTCATGCATTAGTCTGTTTCTGTTGCTTATAACAAAATACTTGAAACTGGGTGATTTATAAGAAAATGAAATTTATTGCTTACAGATTCAGAGGCTGGGAAGTCCAAATTCCAGGGAACACATCTGGTGAGGGTCCTCTTTGGTGGTGGCTTTACAGCAACTCAGGGGGTCTCACAAGGCAGAAAATGGTAAAGGAGAGAGAGAGAGACAGAGAGAGAGAGAGAGAGAGAAAGAGATCCTCACGTGCTCTCCTTGTAAGCCTCAGAGCTAAGCCCACAACCACCACTAAATCACCTCTTCAAGGCCCTGCCTTTCAATGACCATAACAGGATTTCCCATTCTCAACAGTTACAGTGGGAATTAAGCTTCTAATATATGGACTTTGGGGGACACATTTCAATCAATCTGTAGCAATTCATAATTGTGACAAATGGATCACACTAATGTAACATGTCAATAACAGGAAAAACCGTGCATGTGTGAGGAGTGTATGGTAATTACCTGTACTTTCTGCTCATTTTCTTTGTAAAACTAAAACTGTTATAAAGATAAATTTTAAAAACTTAAAAGTTTTATATTGATTGCATGTTGAAATGACAGTATTTTGGACATATTGGTTTAAATAAAATACACTATTAATTTCATCTCTTTTTTTAGCCTTATAAATGTGGCTATTAAGAAACTTAAAGTTGCAGCTTTGGCTCCTATTATGTGTACATTAGACAGCATTAATTTAGATCCGAAATGATTGACAATAATTTTATTCAATTACAACTTTTTCTTTCTCATTCATGACACAAAGAAATGAGTTTCCTTTATTCATTCAGGGAAATATTACAAGTTAAATAGATTTTTAAAATTCTAAGGATAAACAGCAGTAAGTAATGACTGAACTATATCTCACTGTTTCCTTGTCCCTTAAGTTTTTTGAATAAAATATCTTATAGGAATGAAATGGCCAAACTTTGGACACCATGCTCTTCTAGTGGCAATATATTAAGTACATCTTTCCCAAATGAGGCGAGCATTATTGTATGGTAATTTGCCGCTAGATTATTTTCTTGCTAGTGTGAAGTATCACAGCTTTCCTGAGCATATTCTACTCCTCAGTTCTTTCTTATCTATTAGGAGCAAATGTATATTATACTCTTTTAGGCAGAGGAGAGCCTTAAATCTGGCCATTATCCAAACCTAAATAAGTGTGAGCTGGTGTTGTCCAGCTTGACATTCCAGGGCAAGTAAAATAATGATGCTAATACCAGGCTGACAGACTCAGAGACTGTTACACCAGCAGCTTAGAGACCCCCATATACCACGTTTGAACTGGTTACTGGATAATATATTTCTTTGTTGATGGGTTTATTTAATTTCCAAATCTATGACTTATCCACCTTGTATTAACTCTCTATACAATATTTAGATAAAATTTTCTGTTTAAGTATGACCCATAATAAAATAACTATACGTCAATGTAGGTTCCAATTCACCTCAAGCAAGCAGATCTAAGAATGATACTCCTGCCTCTCCTTAATCTTAGAATATGTATTTTGTCTGAGGTTGTGAGAATGGAAAAGTCTGTGACATAATTCCACTCTTACTGCAGCTTAAATGTGATAGGCAATGTAGAAGATCATTTCAGATTTAAATTGAGTCAACTAATTTTTTTGGTTATTTACTTTTTATTGTTAAATATATATACATTTATACAAAAATATATTTAATTGTATATTTATATATATATTTGTTTATGTATATTTACCTAATCAGTTTAGGAATAGTAGTAAAACAAACAAATGTGTACCTACCCATCAAATAAGAAATGGTACATTATTAGGCTCATGGGATCACATGCTCTTCTGCTTAGACACGAACCTAATCCTATTCTCCCCCACACAAATTAATATTCTGAATTTGAATTAATTAGTCCTTTGCTTTTCTTTGTTGCATTGTTTAGTTCTCCCTAGCTGTACTCTACGTGACACGTTCTATTTTTTTCCCTTCATCTGAGAGTGTCTTTATTTCTCCTTCACTCCTGAAGTATAATTTTGGATACAGAATTCAGATTGCTAGTTCCTTTCTTTTGGCACTTGGAAAATGTCTTGCCACTTACTTCTGGGTCCCTGGTTTCTGATTTAAAAAACCCAGTGTTATTTGAATTATTTTTTTCCTTCTGGGCAATGTATCATCTCTTTTACTACTTTCAAGATATTTTCTTTCTCTCAGTTTTCTGTGAAGTGTGACTCTATGTCTTGATAGATTTCTTTGGGTTTATCCTGTTTAGCTTTTGCTCAGCTTCCTTTTTTTGTTGTTGTTGTTGTTAGTTTATTGTCTCTCAGCTCCACATATACTCTTCATTGTATGCTCAGTGATAAACAAGAACATTCCTTTAAGCATTTCTCCTTTAATCTGAGCACCATGTTACACTTCTGCAGTAGACAATGCTGGAGGGATATAACAGAAAGAAGAGGTTTTTATAATTTACTGTTTGGGCTCAGAGTCAGCAGTGTACGTGTGAGAAGAGCCAGTAGAGTCTGCCTCAAATATGGGCCCAGAACACGGACCCTTTGCGACTTTGTAGACTGGGTCTAGCATTAACCTTTCCTCAGCTGCCTGTCCAGACTTCATCCATTTATTAATAAGAAAGGTGACTTTTGCTGAATTGGATAATAGTTTTTAAATGCTGGAAGAATATTTTCTTCATCTTTTGTGTGTGCTACTACAATGTAACAGCTACAGACCTGACACTTTTAAGCTTAATCTTTACTGTTAACACAACCTCCATCACTTCCTTCAATGTAGACAGTCAACAAAACAATAAATCAAGCTTCGTGTGTGGTATTTGCCAAGTTCCATGATGTAAAGGCTGCCACCAGGGTCAATTTTAAGCTACCAAAATGATATCACTGAATATAAAAGTGGGAAAGATGTGCAGGAGCACACCATCACGTAGTATTTCCACACAAATATAATAGGCACAAGTAATCCCAATGGCATACTAACAGCAAAATGAAGTAAAATAATTTGTCGGGCTGGATCACAGACCCTTCTACCCTGTCCTGTGCAGGTCCTGAGTCAGGTAAGTTGAAGACTAACCAAGCAGCCACCGGCAAAGTGGACGTGCTTTATTCTTCAGCACGTCTGCAGAGCTCCGCTGACCAGTGGCTCAGAGCCGCTGCCTTCCACACTGAAGACCACACACGACAGCAGCAGCGCACCACGGGCTAGCAGGACACACACGGCACCAACTCTACTCCTGTGTGACTTGCTTACAAAGGATGTGCTGAATCGTACCCCGCTGGATATGAAGCGAGAGCGCCGGACGAAACTAACTCCACTTTCTTCACATGAGGAAATTGAGCTTTTAATATATATTACCTTCGCTTCAAATTTATTTGAACAAAATTTTACTTAATTTACTTTTAATAATTAACAACTGGTTCTCAAAATTCTTGAAATTTTGGGCTGGCCTCTTAGCTCAGTTGGTTAGAATATGTTGCTGATAACTCCAATGTCCAGGGTTTGATCCCTGTAATGGCTAGCTGCCAAAAAAAATTCCTTAAAGTTTACCAATTGCTTCTTTTAGCTCATGTGCACCAGCTCCAGCACACTCCTGGATCAGACCCTCACTGACATGGCACGCACAAGTATCTAACTTGTCACCCAGCCCTTCCACCCATTCACTTATCTTTCACATTTAAAACATAGGTAACAAGCCCCATCCATAATTCCAAGTAAAACAAGGTTTTGGAAATGGCCACTGTGGTGCAAATTCATTTTGTGGTAAAATTAGATAAGAACCAACATGAGGCAATTTATATATTTATTTATCCTATTTTGAATATCATATTTACCTGCAAAAATATTAATGTGTTTAATCATGAGGAGCTTTCCCAGACCCCTACTTGGGGCTTAAAATGAGTGCATATGAATAGTTTTACCTTTCCAAAATTCTATGTTCTGATTCATGTCTGGTACCAAGGGTTATAGGTAAAAGATTGTGGACCTGCAGTGATATTCATAAAATGTAAATACAGTCACCTTTCTCAGCCCTTCAATAGTACAGCTTCTTGGATCTGAAGATTTGTCTTTTACCAAATTTTAGAAGTTTCCAGCCATTATTTATTCAAATATTTTTTCAGCCCCACCTTCTTTCTCATCTTCTTCTTTGACTCCAATAGCACAAATGTTAGAACTTTTGTTATAGTCGCACAAGTCCCTGGGGCTCTGTTTATTTTTATTTCTTTCAGTGTGCTTTAATCTGTGTTGTTCGAAGTGGGTAACTTCTACACTTCTATCTTGAGTTCACTGATTCTTTTCTCTGTTCTCTCCATTCTGCTGTTGGACTCATACATTCAGTTTTTTATTTTTGAGAAACAGTTCTAAAATTTTCATTGGGTTTTTCTAATTCTTTGCTGAGACTTTCTATTCCTACATTGGTTTTGAGTGAGTTCTTAATTGCCCACTGAAGCATTTTTATGATAGCTTCTTTAAAATCTGTCAGATAATTCCAACATCTGCATCATCTCAGTGTTGATGTCTGTTGTCATTTCTCATTCAAGGTGGGATCTTTTCCTGTCCTTGGTTTAACGCTTTGGTTATTATATTACGAGACCTTGGGTTTTCTGTTTTAGTGAGCCTTTCTAAGCTCTGCACTGGTGGAGGAAAAGGAGTGTCACCTTATTAGTTTCAGTTGAGAGTGAAAGTCCAAGTTCCCTATAAATTTGCCTTGGCATCTTGTGGGGAAGGGTGAGAGTGCCTGGTTATTGCTACGTAGAGATAAAATTTCAGATTTCCCACTAGGTCTCAGCTGACACCACCTTGGCTTGTGGGGCAGCGGCAGGGGGAGAGAGGGACACCTCATTATCCCTCCCTATGTGGCCTGTGCAATCACCATGGTGAGGTAAGGCCTTATTATTGTTAGTGGTGAATATTCCAACTTGCAGCTGTGCCTCCACTGGCTTTTTGGGTGGGTATGAAAATCCCAACTCCTCCCTTGGTCTTCTCTGATACAACCCTAGTGGGTGGGACAGAAGGGTGCCTTGTTACATGGGTAGAAGTGTACACGTCCTACTTTGTCTTTGCTGATGGAGGTGAGATGGGGTTGTGTTTTTGTGATGTTTGGCTGAAGAAGGGAGGTTGTTGTCAAACATCTATATCTTGCTAGATTGCTCCCTTTTAGTCCTTGATTAGAGAAAGGATTTTTGAGGTTTTTTATTGCTTCTGTTGGAGTTTGAGTTGTCAGCTTCTTCAGGGATATATGAGTCAAAAAGAAAACTCAAGGAAATCACCTGCTGCTATGGTTTAAATGTCCCTCCAAGTTCATGCTGGAACTTATTCACTATTATATTATTGGAAAGGTTGGGCCTTTAAGAGGTGTTTAGATTTTAAGGACTATGCTCTCATGAGAGGATTCATCCATTTACAAATTAATGGGTTATTGGTTTAACAGGTTATCAGGGAGTAGACTGAGGTCTTTATAAGGAGAGGAAGAAAGCATGGGGAAACAGTCTTCTCCCCTTCCTCACCACATGATACCCTGCACAACCTTGAAACTCTGCAGAGAGTTCCCACCAAGACTCTTACCAGATGTGTCCCTTGGGTCTTGGGCTTCCCAGCCTCCAAAATTATGTTTCTCTGTGTTATCCAGTTTCAGGTATTCCGTTAGAAGCAACAGAAAATGGACTAATATACTTGCTATAGTTTGAATGTGTCCTCTTGAAATTCATGTGTTGGAAACTGTGTCACAAGTGCAGCAATTTTGAGAGGTGGGACCTTGGGGAGGTGTTTGGGTCCTTTGGAGATGATTGGCAGAGCCCTCATGAATGGATTAATGTGTTATCAAGGGAGTGGGTTAGTTATCATGAAAGTGGGTTTAAGAGCCAGTTTAGTTTAGCAGACTCTCATGAGCCCCTTTCCATATGATGCCCTGCATTACCTCAAGACTCTGCAGAGAGTCCCTAGTAATGTTACCAAAGGAGTGAGTTAATTATCGTGACAGTGGGTCTCTTATAAAAGCCAGTTTGACAGTCACTCATGAGCCCCCTTTTATATGAAGTCTTACAGTGCTTCCAGACTCTGCAGAGAGTCCGCAGCAGTAAGAAGGCCCCCACTAGATATGACCTCTCAGCCTTGGTCTTCCCTGCCTCCAGAACTGTAAGAAATAATTTTTAAAAAATAAGTTACCCAGTTTCAGGTATTCAGTTACAGCAACAGAAAACAGACTAAGACCTCACTGCTATGTTGTTCCTTCAGTCCACAGATACCCAGTCAGTCTGCCTTTTCTTTCCATCTTTCAAAACTTTCTTATGTTCGTTTTATATATAATGTTAAGAGTTTTTAACTGTACTTAGTGGTAAAAATAGTGTGAAATATATCTCTTCAATCTAGGTCCACAACTGAAGACCTAACTCATTTAAAAAAATATTTAAGATATAATTTTAGATTATTTGGTACCAATAAAATGTATTGTTTATAAATGTAAAATTTAATTTATTTTAAAGGATTTATAAAAACATATAACGATGTGCTAGGCTGCTTCTAAAATGGATTCATGCTTGTAGTTATAGATAAAATGGAGCAAACACATTTCATTTTATACTTTCTGTTAGTCACACAAAAAATACCTGTAGGAAAATACATAAGCCAACTACCAGAAGACTCTGAAAGGTGGAGAAAGGAAGGCAGACTGGTTAGGAACTATGAAACTCAAGGATCAATTGAGCAGTGTTTCCTGTGTTTTTTTACTTGATTTCTACATAGATTGTCCTGAGGAATAGAGAAGTTGACAACCTTGAAACACCAATGGACACAAAAAAACAGCTCTAAGAAAAACTTGTTCTCTCTAACCAAAAGACAAAGAAAAGAGTAGCTTAGCAGGTCAGAAACCTTTTAACCAGGCCTGCCTTTTTAGAGACAAACACTATATTAAAAAAGCAGCATCTCTCCCCCTTACCAACAAGTACTGCAGCACTAGTGACAGTGAGTGAATCTGTCTTCAACACCCACTACAGTAAAAAGACAGTGCCAGTTCCCCTACCGAGTCTATGCATGGAACTCTGACTTCCACTCCACATCCATGCAGTAACAAGGTGATGCCCTTCTGTGGTTAAGTCAGTGGTAGAACCCTGTCCTCCATACCTAGCCTCTAGTAATGAGGTGGAATCTCTCACTCTTTACAGTTAATGCTGCAGAGAGTGTGGGGTGGAGACCTGTCATTTGGGTAGCACACATGTTTAGCAGATATGGCTAACACTCACTATAAACTAAATTGACATTTGCCACAGCTTACAAAAATGAGGCAGTGCATGCCTTCTGAATATATACGTGGTGACTACCTGCTAAAACAGAACATCTAAATAGGAACCAGAGTCTTAGAACACAAATTCAAAATGTCCAGAACATGGTAAAAAAATTACTTGTCATATCAAGACTCAGGAATATCTCTACTTGAATGAGAAAAGATAATTGACCCCCAAACTGAAATGATACTGATATTAAAATTATCAGAAAAGGATATTAAGCAGCTATTATAAAATGCTCCAACAAGCAATTACAAACACTCTTGAAACAAATAAATAATTAAAAATCTCAGCAAACAAATAGCAGATATAAAAAAGAAGAAAAAAGAAAATTTTAGAATTGCAAAATACAATAACATAAATAAAATGTCTTATTGGGTGGACTCAATAGTAGAATAAATATGACTGAAAAAGAATCGATGCAATTGAAGATAGGTTATTAAAAATTATCCAATTAGGATAACAGAGAGAAAATGATTTAGAAAAAGACTGCCTCAGAAGCCTATAACAATGACAAAAGTTCTAGTATTTATGTCATTGGAGTCTCAGAAGGAAAGGAAAAGGAATGCAGGACTGAAAAACTATATTAATAAAAAATGGCTTAAAATGTTCCAAATTTGGCAAGATACATAAACCTACAGATTCAAGAAGCTGCACAAACCCCAGATAGGATAAACTCAAAGAAATGCACACACAGAAACAAACTTCTGAATACTAAAGACATTTGAAGCATTTTTAAACATATAATTGCATGGAATTAAAAATATTAATATGCAGTATTCTATTTTTTAGAAGCAAGGAATCAAAATACACTGCTAGAGAAAATTATCTAACCACAAAAAAGACAGAAAGAGAGGTAGAAAAAAAGAGAACCACAAAAAACTTGAAAACAAATAATAGAATGGCAGCAGTTAAGCCATAATAATTACCTTAAATATAAATGGATTAAATTCTCCTTATAACAGACTTAAGGTGACTGACTAGATTAAAAACAAAAAGAATGATTCAGCTATACGCTGCTCACAAAAAACTAACTTCACCTGTAAGGACATGCATAGATGAAAAGTGAAGGGATAATTCCATGAAAATGAAAACAAAAAGAAAGCAGAAGTAACTATACTCATTTCAGATAAAATAGATTTTAAATCAAAAGCTGTAAAAATAGACAAGGAAGGTGATTATGTAATGATAAAGGGGTTAATTAACCAAGAGGATATAAAAGTTGTAAATATATAGGCACCCTACATTGGTGCACCAAAATATATAAAGAAAATATTAATAGACCTAAAGGGAGAAATAGATTCTAATACAATAATAGTATTCAGCAATGGACAGCTCCTCCAGACAAAAACTCAACAAAGAAACAGCAGAGATAAGTTGAATCCTAGACCTAATGGACCTAACAGATATCTTTTGAACATTCCACCCAACAATGGCAGAATACATATTATTCTCCACAGCACATGGTACATTCCCCAGGACAGATCATATGTAGGCCACAAAAGAAGTCTCAAAAAAAATTAAAAAATCAGTATTATGTCAATTATCTTTTCCAACCACAATGCTATAAAACTAGAAATCAATAACAAAAAGAACCTAGGATACTATACAAATACATGGAAATTAAAGAACTTGCTCCCTAATAACTACTCAGTCAAGGAAGAAATTAAGAAGGAAACTGAAAACTGCCTAGAGACAAATGATAATGAAAACACAGCATACTAAAACCTATGAAATACAGCAAAAGTAGTTCTAAGAGGGAAGTATATAGTAATTAATGCCTACATCAAATAAAAAGATCTCAAATAAACAATCTAATGTTGAAACTCAAGGAAGTAGAAAAACAAGAACGAATCAAACCCAAAATGAGTAGAAGGAAAAAATAATAAAGATCGGATGATAAGTTAACAAAATTGAGACTAAAAAGACATTACAAAAGCTCAACAAAAACAAATAGTTGGCTTTTAAGAAGATAAAATTGACAAATTTTTAGCTAGTCTACCTAAGGAAAAGAAAAGCTCAAATTAATAAAATCAGAAATGAAAAGGAGTCATTACAACTGACACCACAGAAATACAAAGGGCTATTAGAGACTATTATGTATGACTATATGCCAATAAACTGTAAAGCGTAGAAGAAATGGATAAATTCCCAGACACTTACAACTTACCAAAATTGAACTATGAAAATATAGAAAATCTGAACAGACCAGTAACAAGGAACAAAATTGACTAAGTAATAAAAAGTGTCCCGCTAAAAAAAAGCCCAGGACCCAGACAGCTTTACTGCTAAATTCTTTCAAACAGTTAAAAAATAACAAGTATGAATTGTTCTGAAATTATTCCAAAAATTGAACAGGAGGGAATTCTTTCAAACTCATTCTATGAAGCCAGCATTACCCTGAGACCAAAACTAGACAAGGGCAAACAAAAAAGAAAACTACAGGCCAATATCACTGATGAACATAGATGTGAAAATCCTCAACAAGATACTAGCAAACCAAATCCAACATTACATCAAAGGAATATACACCATGATCAAGTGATATTCATCCCAGGGATGCAGGAATGTTTCAATAAAAACAGGCACATCAACCAATGGAACAGAATACAGAGCCCAGGAATAATGCATACATCTACAGCCAACT
The DNA here is from genome assembly GCF_027409185.1 of Cynocephalus volans. NCBI lineage: Eukaryota > Metazoa > Chordata > Mammalia > Dermoptera > Cynocephalidae > Cynocephalus > Cynocephalus volans. The sequence goes on from NC_084472.1 coordinate 110,517,491, forward strand.
GATTTTTGACAAAGATGCCAACTACCCACAATGAGAAAAGACATCTTCTTCAATAAATGGTGTTGAAAAAAGCGAATATCCACATGCAGAGGAATGAAACTAGATTCTTATCTCTCCCCAATACACAAATTAACTTAAAATGGATTAAAGACTTAAAAGTAAGATCCCAAACTACAAAACTACTAGAAAGAAACATAGAGAAAAAGCTCCATGGCACTGCTCTAGGGAAATATTTTTCTGATAAAACCTCAAAAGCATGGCAACAAAAGCAAATATAGACAGATGGGATTACATCATACCAAAAGGTTTCTGGAAATAGGAAGGACTGAGGCAAGATGGTGGACTAGAGGTGCCCAGGGCACATTCCTTCCACAGAAAAAGATCAGACCAAAGAAGGGACCGCTAAGTACTAAAGAGAGCATCAGCAGGAAAGTGTGGGAGGGCAGTGGGAGTCTGGTGAGACCCCATAAATCACAAAAAACCCAGGAGGGTGGCATAGAAAGGAGAAAGAGACACATGGCTTAAACTGCCATGTCTCTGACACCAGGATCAGCACAGTAGGAATTTTCCCTGTGGCAAAGTCTTCTGTGAGCACTTTCTAGTGGTAATCCTCCTCTTACTTATGCCCCAGCCTGCCAACATGACCATTGCAGTTGCCACCACCATGGTCTGGCCCCCAAGCCACTGCCCATCTCCCTGCCCCAGCCTCTACTGCTCCTGCTGTGTGGCTCATGCTACCACGGCTCCCACTGCCATGGATACTGCTGCAGCCACTCTCACTACTGCTGCCACCACAGCCCCTCCCACCATGCGACGCCTGCTGTTGTCGCTCCCACTGCTGCTGCTCACATTTCCTCACACAGCAATTCATTCTACTTCCCACTACAGCCACTGATGCTCCCACCTCCCAACTTGGGTGCACTAGCTCCACCTCACCCAGATCCAGGTGTTCCTGTTTTTCACCAGGCAGGAGGAAAGAGGTGAGTAAGTGTAGTCCTATGCAGCTGGGGTTGGGAACTACTCATGCAGACCACATGACTGCCTTGACCTAGGGAGGGACATGCCTGGAACCACCAGTGAGTGAAAAAACTCAGGATAGCCAAATACAATACAGAAGAAAATGCCCAGACATAATCCCCCACGTGGAAAAGCAAGGATCCAGGAGGAACCTCTACCTGAAGGAATGAGGAAAGAGAAACCCTACACAGGTTTACCCCTTCAAGCTGAGGAGCTTCAGTATGCTCCACTGTACCTATCATGGTCACAGGACAGTAGCTGGAGTGCCAACAAATCCACCCAGGAACACCCACCTCAGCCAAGGAGTGACAGGCCACCTAGGAAATTACCCCAAGAATTCAAGATCTCACCCATGTCTTTGACAACCCAACATAGTATCACTCACTTCAGCAAGGAGCCATGAAGTGCCCCAGTGCACAGAACACAGAAGCATTCACATACAATTCCAACATTGAATACAGCTGAAATAACCACATGGAGACTATACTACCTGCATCTACCTGGAACCAAACCAAGACACCCTACCCAACAGTCAATATAAAACACATCTATAGGAGGAAGTCTCTCTCCTCAGAAGCCATCCCAGAATACTAGAAGAAGCAACTGCTCCACCAGATGACCAGCGATAAACAGGGATACTAGAAATACAAAAAGACAATAAAAATGACATCACCAAAGGAATACAATAATTCTCAAATACCAGAACCCCCAAAGCAGGAAGTCTTCGAAATTTCTGAAAAGGAATCCAGAGCAACAATCTTAAGGAAGCTCAATGAGATTCAAGAGGACTTACATGACACAATAAAATGAGAAAAACAGTCCAGGATATGAAAGAGGAAATTTATTAAGAGATAGATGCCTTAAAAAAGAATGTAGCAGAACTCCTGTAGTTGAAGTATTCATTCAACAAAATAAAAAAATACAACAGAGTTTAGGTATCAGGCTAGAGTAAGCAGAAAAAAGAATTTCCAATCATGAATACAGTCTCTTCAAAATAACCAGGTGGGGGAGGGGGGTGTGGAAAGAAAGAAAGAAAAATTAAAAAAGGAAAATGAGAAAAGTCTATGAGAGCTACCAGACAATCCTAAGCACACCAAATCCAAATCATGGGTTTTATGAAAGGCGAGGAGAAAGGAAAAGGCTTTGAAAACATATTCAATGAAATAATAGCAGAAAAATTCCCAGGTACTGGAAAAGAAATGGACTTGCAGATCCAAGATGCTCAAAGATCCCCAAACAGATTAAATCCAAAAGGTCCTCTCCAAGATATGTTATAGTCAAATTGTTGAAAGTCAAAGAGAGAATCCCCAAAATAGAGAAAAGTGTCATGTCACCTATAAGGGAGTCTCTATCAGGCTAGCAGCAGATTTCTCAGTAGAAACCTTACATATCAGAAAAGAATGGGATGATATATTCAAAGTTCTAAAAGAAAAAAAGTACCAGCCAAGAATACTATACCCAGCAAGATTATCATTCATAAATGAAGGAGAAATAGCCAAACAAAAACTGCAGGAGTTCACCACCACATGGTGAACCCTAAATGAAATACTCAATGGATTCTTGCATCTTGAATCCAAAAAAATAACAGGCACCACCATGAATATCCTAGAAATAAAACATCCACTGGTAGAGCAAATATGCAAATTAGAAAGAGAATGAAACTACATCTTACCACCTTAAAAAAAGAACACTGAAGACAAATATAAAAGGGAAAGAAAAGAACAAAAGATATTTGAAACAATATGAAAAATCAACAAAATGCCAAGAGTAAGACAATACCTTTCAACAACATTTCTAAATGTAAATGGATTTAATTTCCCCCTCATAAGACATAGACAGACTGTTTGATTTAAAAAATAGACCAAACTATATGTTGCCTACAATAAACCCACCTTACTCGTAAAAGGTCACACAGACTAATAGTGAAGGGATGAAAAAAGATATATCACACACACGGAAATGATAAACGAGCAGGAGTAGCTATTTTCATATTGGATGAAATAGAATTTAAACCAAAAAGTATAAAAAGAGACAAAAGAGGTCACTATATAATGATAAAGGGCTCTACCCAGCAAAAATATATAACAATCAGAAATATATATGGACCCAACATCAGAGCACCCAGAAATACAAAGCAAACACTACTAGACATAGAGAGATAGGCCCCAGGAAAAAAACAGTTGGGGACCTCAACAGCCCTCTCTCAACATTGGACAGATCATCCAGATGACAAACTAACAGAGAAACACAAGATTTAAACTACACTTTAGACCAATTGGATTTGGCAGACAACTACAGAACATTTCATCCAGGAATTACAGAGTATACGTTTTTCATTAGCACATGGTACATTCTCTAGGATAGACCACATGTTAGGGCACAAATAAATTCTCAACAAATTTTTAAAAAAATGATATCATTTCAAGTATTTCTTCAGACCATAATGTATTAAAACTAGAAATCAACGACAAGTGAAACTTTGGAAACTATAGAAATACTTGGAAATTAAACAACATGCTCCTGAATGATCTATGGGTCAAAAAAGAAAATAAATGGAAGATTAAAAAATTTCTTGAATGTAAGGAAAATAAACACACACAAACAAAAATGTGTGTGATACTGCAAAAGCAGTACTAAGAGGGATGTTCACTGCAATAAATGTTTACATTGAAAGAATTGAAAGACTTTAAATAATTGACCTAACATTACATGTCAAAGAACTAGAAAAAGAAAAGCAGTCCAATCCCAAAATTGGTAGACAGAAGTAATTAAGATCAGAGCAGAACTAAATGAAATAGAGACCAAAAATGATACAAATGGTCAATGAAACCAAAAATTTTTAAGAAGATAAATGAAATAGACAAAACATTAGCTAGACTAAATAAAAAAAAAAATAAGAGTACAACCCAAATAACAAAACCCAGAAATGAAAAAGGAGACATTGCAACCAATACCACAGAAATACAGAGAATCATTAGAGAATATCATGAACAACTGTATTCCACAAATTTGAAAACATGGAGGAAATGGAAAATTTTCTGGATACACACAGGACCGAACCAAGAAGAAACAGAAAACCTGTACATACCAATAATGTCCAATGAGATTGAAACAATAATCAGCAGATTTCCAACAAAGAAAATCCCAGGACCAGATGTCCCTTTAATGCAGAATTTTACCAAACCTTTAAAGGGGAATTAATTCCAATCATTTTCAAATTATTCTTTTTGGAACTGAAACAGAGGCCATTCTGTCAAACTCATTCTATGAGGATAGCATCACCTTGATACCAAAATCAAAGATTCAACAAAAAGTAAAACTACAGGGCAATTACCTTGATGAATGTAGATGCAAAAATCCTAACAAAATATTAGCAAACAATATACAGCAGCACATAAAAAAGATTACACATTGATCAAGTGAGGTTAATCTCAGGGATGCAAATATGGTTCAACATATATTAATCAATGAATGTGATACAACATATCAACAAAATAAAGGACAAAACCCATATGATTATCTCAATAGATGCAGAAAAAGCATTTGACAAATTTAACATCCCCTCGTGATAAAGACTCTCAACGAATTAGGTCTAGAAGGTATATAGAAGGAAAACATCTCAACAAAATAAAAGCCATATAGGACATACTTACAGCCAGTATCATCCCAAAGGGGGAAAAGTTCAAAGGTTTTCCTCTAAGAACAGAAGAAAAACAAGGATGCCCACTCTCACCATTCATATTTAACATTGTATTGGAAGTACTAGCCAGAGCAAACAGATAAGAGAAATAAGGGGCATGTAAATTGGAAAAGATGAAGTCATATTATCCCTGTTTGCAGATGAAATGATCCTATATATAGAAAAACCTAAACTCTCTACCATAAAACTCTAATAAAGGAATTTAGTAGTTTCAGGATAGAAAATCAATGTACAATAACCAGTAGTGATCTTATATTCCAATAATTAAATAGCAGAAAAAGAAATCAATCAAGCAAGCCCATTTATAATAGCTACAAAATATCAAAACCAAAAAACCCCACAACAAATACACAAAAAACCCTACAAATAAATTTAACCAAAGAGGTTAAAGAGCTCTACAATGAGAACTACAAATCACCGCTGAAATAAATTAAAGAGGATACAAAAAGCTGGAAAGACATTCCATGCTCATGGACTGGAAGAATTAACATTGTGAAAATATCTATATTACACAAAGAGATCTAAAAATTCAATGCAATCTTCATCAAAATATCAATGACATTCTTCACAGAAGCAGAAAGAAAAATCCTAACATTCATATGGAACAATGAAAGATCCCAAATAGCTAAAGCAATCTTGAGGAGAAAAATTAAAGCCCAAAGCATTACACTACCTGACTTCAAATTATACTACAAAGCTATAATAAAAGGAAAAAAGCATGGTACTGGCATAAAAAAAGACACATGGACTGATGAATAGAAAAGAGAACCCATAAATCCACCCACATACTTACAACGAACTGGTATTTGACAAAGGCACCAAGAACATATATTGGGGAAGAGACGCCTCTTCAATAAATTGTGCTGGGAAAAGTGGACATCCATATGCAGAAGAATAAAACTACATCTGTAGCTCTCACCATATACCAAAATTAATTCAAAATGGTTTAAAGGCTTAAATATAAGACATGAAACTATAAATCTCCTAAAAGAAAACGTAGGTAAAACACTGCAGGATGTAGGACTGGGTAAAGACTTTGTGAATAAGACCTCAAAAGCACAGGCAACAGAAGGAAAAATAAACAAATGGGATTATATAAAAATAAAATCTTCTGTACAGGAAAGGAAACAATAAACAGAATAAAAAGACAACTTACAGAAAGGGAGCAAATATTTTCAAACTATATATCTGAGAAGGCATTAATATCCAAAATATACAAGAAAATCAAACAATTTTAACAGTAAAAAATACAATAATCCAATTAAAAAATGGGAAAAGGAGCTGAATAGATATTTTTCAAACAAACACATACAAATGGCCAGCAGACACATGAAAAAATGCTCAACACCACTAATCTTTGGGGAAATGCATATCAAAACCACATTCAGGTATCATCTCATGCCAGTTAAACTGGCTATTATAAAAAAGACAGAGAACAACAAATAGTGGTGAGGATGCGGAGAAAGGGGAACCCTTTTCTACTTTTGGGGGGGGGGTCTGTAAATTAGTGTAGCCATTGTGGAAAAAATATAGAGTTTCTCAAACAACTACAGATAGAATTGCCATATGATCCACCAATCCCACTACTGGGTATATACCCAAAGGAATAAGAATAATCATTTTAAGGGACTATCTGCACTTGCATGTTTGCTACAGCTCTATTTGCAGTAGCCAATGGATGGAAACTACCTAAATGTCCATTGATGGAAGAATAGCTAAGAAAATCTGGTATATATACTCAATGGAATACTACTCAGCCATAAAAAAGAATAAAATTCTGCCATTCGTAGTAATGTGAATGAACTTGGAGAAAACTATGTTAAGTGAAAATAAACCATGCACAGAAAGAGATATTCCACATGTCCTCACTCATAAGTGGGAGCTACAAAACAAACAAACAAACAAATAAAAAGAAAGGAAGAAAGAAACAGCAATTACAATAATACATTGAACTTTCAAAAGGAGAGATCAGATCTGTGGTTAGTAGAGGTGGGAAAGGATGAAGGGGAGGTGGTTAGTAAGAAATTAGTTAAGGGTCACAAATAATGATCATGTTTTTAAATAATGAATATACTAATTATCTTGATTTGATCATCACATATTGTACACAAGTATCAATAGTCAACTCTCTACCACACAAATATGTATAATCAATTATGCTTCAATTTTTAGAAAAGTTTCTGTAAAGCAAAATAAACACATAAATCCATAGAAGAAACAGACAACCTGCTGAATGGGAGAATATATTTGCAAACTGTCCATCTGATAAGGGATTAATATCTCACAAACTCAAAGAAACTTAAAAATATAAAACAAGTAACAATTAAAATTGAGAAAAAAAGACCTGAACAGACATTTGTCAAAAGAAGACACAGAAATGGCTAACAAGTATATGAAAAAAAGCTCAACATCACTAATCCTCAGGGAAGTGCAAATCAAAATCACAATGAGACAACATCTCACCCCAGTAAGAATGGCTGTAATTAAAAAGACAAAAACATAACATGCTGCTGAGGATGCAGAGAAAAGGGTACTCTTATACCCTGTTGGCAGGAACATAAATGGGCCGAGCCCGTGGCGCACTTGGTAGAGTGCTGCGCTGGCAGCGCGGCGACGCTCCCACCGCGGGTTCGGATCCTATATAGGATCCTATATAGGACTGACCGGTGTAACTGACCGGTGTACTCACTGGCTGAGTGCCGGTCACGAGAAAAAAAAAAAAACACGACAAAAAAAATAAATAAATAAAAATAAATTAGTAAAATCATTATGGAAAACAGCATGGAGGTTCCTCAAAAAACTAAAAATAGAACTACCATGTGATCCAGCAATTCCACTGCTGGGTATTTATGCAAAGGAAACAAAATTAGCATACCAAAGAGATGTCTGCTCTCCCATGTTTATTGCAGCACTATTCACAATAGCCAAAATATGGAATCAACCTAGGGTGTCCATCAATAGATTTATAAAGAAATATGTTATATTTACACAATGGAATGTTATTAATCCAAAAAAGGAATAAAATCTTGTCATTTGTGGCAACATAGATGAACCTGGAGACATTATATTAAGTGAAATAAGGCAGACACAGAAAGGCAAGTACCGCATGATCTCACTCACGTGGAATTTAAAAAACTGTTCTCAGACAGAGAGCAGAATGTTGGTTGCCAGAGGATGAGGAGGGTGTGGGGGAGGAGTGCAATGGTGATCAATCAGTCAATGGGTACAAAGCCACAGTTAGATAAGAGAAATACGTTTTGGTGTTCAACTGCATAGTAGGATGACTAGAATTAACTATATTGTATTGTATATTTAAAAATAGCTAGAAGAGATATTTTTGAATGTCTTCATTACAAAGGAATTATAAATGCTTAAGATGATGAATATACTAATTACTCTGACTTGATCATTACACAATGCATACACGTATCAAAATATCACATTGTGGGCCAACCCCGTGGCTCACTCGGGGGAGTGCGGCGATGGGAGCGCAGCAGCGCTGGGAGTGCCGAGGCTGCAGGTTTGGATCCTATATAGGGATGGCTGGTGCGCTCACTGGCTGAGTGTGGTGTGGAAGACACCAAGCCAAGGGTTGCGATCCCCTTACCAGTCACACACACACACACACACACACACACACACACACACACACACTCTATATATATATATATATATATCACATTGTACCCCATACATATGTATGGGACCGCGCCCCTTTTCTGAGCAAAAACAACAGATGGCCTAAACGGATAAAAGGTGACGCCCAAGGGAAGTTAAGGGGGAGGGCTAAGCATAGAGAAGCAAGGCACGTGCACATTTGACCTTTTCAAGGATTGGCCTAAGCTTGGAAATCCCCACCTGCTAAGCATATAAATATGATCTTTTGTGTTACAATAAACGGAACTGCCTGACAGAACCTCCGTTGCGTGTGTGTGTTTGTTCCCTATCTGGGAGAGCAGCGGTGTGCTCACCCATCTCTTGGAATCTCTTTTTGCCCCGCGTCCTGGGGTGAGAAAAGGGCAATCCCTTTGGCCCCAACCCTCTAGGGAAAGGAAAAACCTGTTGGGGTCCCATGCAGCCGACGGAGACGCCCAACACATATGTGCAATTAAAAATTTTTTAAAAAATAGAGAACAAAATGTTTTCAATATAGATGAGACAATGTGATTTTACATATAATACTGTATAATAAAGTTTACTTGTCTCAATCTGTTTTAGCTTCTATAACAAAATACCACAAGCTGGGTAATTTATAAACAATAGAACTTTATTACTCATAATTCTGAAGGCTGGGAAGTGAAAGATCAAGATGCTGGCAGGTGAGGTTCCAGTCTCTCTACTTTCAAGATGGTGCCTTGTTGTTCCTTCTTCTGAATGGGAGGAACACTATATCTTCCATGATGGAAGGAACAGAAGAAAAAAGAGACCAAAGTTCCTCTGTCAAGCCCTTTATAATGGCTTCAATCCATTTGTGAGAGTGAAGATCTTATGACCTAAACACTTCCTAAAACAATCCACCTCTCAACACTATTGCATTGGGAATTATGTTAACACATGAATTTTGAGGGGCACATTCAGATCATAGTGTCCCACTCTGGCCCCCCCAATTTATATTCTTTTCATGTTCAAAATACATTAATGCAATTTAAGTATCCTCAAATTTTTAACTCATTCATGTACAGACTGAAAAATCTAAAGTCCATAGTCTCATTTAAATCATATGTGGGTGACACTGAAGGCATGATTTATCCTGAGGCAAATTTCCCTTCAGCTGTCAACCTGTAAAATCGAACAAATTATAAGCTTCCAAAATACAATTGTGAGACAGGCTTAGGAAAGACATTCCCATTCCAAAAGGTAGACATAGGCAAGAAGAAAGAGGTAATAAGTCCCAAGTAAATTCAAAATACAACAGGGCAAACAACATCAAATCTTAGGTATTCAGAATAATCTTCGTTGACTCCACATTGTGCCTTGTGGGAACATTGGGGCAGGGTTTGGACTACCAGGAGGACCTCAGGCAGTCCTACCCCTATGGCTTTGCTGGGTGCAGCCCATGCTTCAGCTCTCATGCACTGAAGTCAGATGCCTACAGCTTTTCAGGATGGTGATGCACACTGGTGGCTCTACAGTTCTGGGGTCTGGAGGTGGCCCACCCCCCACAGCTTCACTAGAAATTGCTGTATGGGGACTCTGCAGTGGACCTGATCTCATGGCTCTTCTGAGCACTGCCCTAGTGCGGACATTCTTCAGCATCCCTGCTCCTGCAACAGTTCTCTGCTGGGCCCTGAGGCTGAGTCATCCTTTGAAATCCAGGTGGAGACAGCCATGCCTCCACATCTTATGAATTCTGTGCACTTGCAGGGTTAGCACCATGTGAATGCTGCCAATGGTTTGTCACTTGCGCCCTTTAGAGCAGAGGTCTGAGTCATCTGGGCTTACTTAATCCACAACTAGGATGGCACTGAACCAGAATGTGGGAATCGGAGATTTGAGGTGGCCCTGGCCATTCCGTCTTGAGATTATATAGATGCCCTGGGCCCCTCCCTTGAAACTGTTCTGCCCTGAAGGCCCGAGAACTTTCCTAGATGCCCTGGGCCTGTGATGGCAGTGGCAGCCTCAAAGATCTTCAAAATGCCCTTATAGTCACTCTTCCATTGTTTCAACGGATAGCATCTGGCTTCCTTCTATTCATACTAATCTTCTTATCAAACGTTCACTTGGCTACACCCTTCGCATTCTCTCCCAAACATTTTTATTCTTTAATTGACCAGGATGAGAATTTTCCAAATCTTTGTGTTCTACTTGCCTTTTAATCATAAATTCTATCTTTAATTCATTTCTCTTTTGTCAGTTTACTATAAGAAATCAGGAGAAGCCATGCAACACCCTCACAATTTGCCACCTAGAGATTTATTCCACCAAATATCCTAGTTCATCACTTTTAAGTTCTGCCTTCCATGAAGTCCTACGGCATGAGCACAATTTAGCCAAGTGCTTTGCTACTTTAAAACAAGGATAGCTTTCCCTCCAGTTTCCAGTACGTTGTTCCTCATTTCCATGTAAGAATTCATCAGAATAGTCTCCACTGTTCATATTTTTTTACCAACATTTTATTTATGACCACTTAAATAATTTCTAAGAGTAGGACTTTTTTTTACAGCTCTTCTCTTATAAACCCTCACCAGAATCGCCCTTAATGCTTCATTCATGGCAAGATAGGTTTTTTCCTAGTATTCATTTCAAAACTGTTCTTGCCTCTACTCATTACCCAGTATGAAAAGAGCTTCCACATTTTTTACTCTTGTTATAGCAACACTTCACTTCTTTGGTATCGATTTCTGCCTCAGTCTGTTAGTGCTACTATAACAAAATACCTGAGACTGGGTAATACATAAAAAAAGAAAATTTATTTTCTCACAGTTCTGGAGGCTGGGAAGTTGAAGATCAAGATGCTAGAAGGTTTGGTTGTCTGGTGAGAGCTGCTCTCTGCTTCCAAGAAGGTGTCTTACTTCTGCATTCTATAGAGGGGAACATGCTGTGTCCTCACGTGACAGAGAAGATGAAAGGGGAGAAAAAGGGACCAAACTCCTCTGTCAAGCTCTTTTATAATGACATTAATCCATTCATGAATGCTCCTTCAAAAGGCCCCACCTCCCAACACTGTTGCATTGGGGATTAAGTTTCTAACATGAATTTTGGGGAACACATTTGGAACACAGAATCATTAAAAAGAAAAAAAAAAAAAACCCAAAAGATGTAAAGCGGATTTAATATGATGCCTCTTTAGACCAATTCTGAGCTACTTAATACAAGTTCTATTGTCATTATTTATTAATTCACTGGAAATTTAGATACATTTAGGTGATGTTTTTTACATTAAAAAATATTGAGACAATTCCTTATTTATTGAAAAAATAAACAAGAATCAACATATAATGTACACCCTTTGTTTTAAAGAATGTCAATTGTTGAAAATCAATGCTGTACCCCACATGTATGTATAATTAAAAAATAAATAAATAATGTCATTATACTTCAGATGCCAAGTGTACATCTGTTTGGCCTTGAAAGTTAATTTTTGAAATAATATCTTGCATAAGCAAAATAAAACATGATATTACATATTGATCTAGAGAAAATTCATACTATCAGTGGTTATACATTTAAAAATTAATGTTGGTCAAAATTAATGTTGGGTAGTATTATAAAAAAGCAGGTGTTTAACAAAAATTCTGCAGTTTTCAAAATGTCTTAGTAATCAGAGCAGTAATCTTTTGGGAATTGACTGGTAATGGTCCAAAACCTCTCACCTAGGCAAGTATTTATAAAATACGTACAATAATATTTCAAACATACCTATTTTGTGTTTTTGAGGACTTTCATCTTGTTTTCCTTACTTAAATTTCTCCAGAATAAACCTTCATGCTCCATTAACAAAATAAAACCATTTATGGTATGTTAATTTTGTCTGGATTCCCTAAATCATGGTTCCATCTTCTATTACTAAATAATCATCTATTACTGAATATTCACCTAATGGATATGCCATAAAAAACTTATATTAAGAGTAAATGAATCTTAATGTACTTCACAGACATAATTCTATAACTTTAAGTACATTATCTGTAAGGCTAGGATGAGTTTCTTTTTTTAAGGTACTAATTGTAAAAGGCTGAAATTATCTTTAATATGCTGTATCAAATTTTGTTTTAAAATAAAACCACCATACAGTAAGTACATTGATTTTTTTAAAAAACCTAAGAAAATAAAATATCAGTCCATTTCCTTAATTTCAGTGAAGAAAAATTTCTCTAGGATATTGGCACATTGGTAGTATTCATTGTCAGGAGGACTGCATTCCTTGCAATTGGTAAAATCTGCCATGAATAATTTATTAGAAATGTAACAAATATTTTTATTTATTTTTAAAATTTATCAATATACTATGTAGTTGATTTTTGTGGCCCTTTACCAATTCCTCCCATTTCCCCCTCCCTCTTCCCCCAGCCATCAACATCAACATCATATCCATTCACTTCTCTTAATAAGTTCAAGGAATTATTGTGATTCTTTTGTCCCTTTTTTCCCATTTATTTATTTATTTATTTTTATTAGTTCCTACATGTAAGTGAGAACATGCAGTACTTATCTTCTGTGTCTGGCTTAATTCCCTTAACATAATCTTCTCTAAGTTCATCCATGTTGCTGCAAATGGTAGTATTTCATTCTTTTTTATAGCAAAGTAGTATTACATTGTGTAGATATACCACATTTTCCTTATCCACTCATCTGATGATGGGCATTTAGGCTGGTTCCAACTCTGGTAAATAGAGTTATTGTAAATAGAGCTGCAAAATACATGGGACTACAGGTATTCCTTCAACATGATGATTTCCATTCCTTTGGACATATACCCGCAAGTGGGATAGCTGGGTCATATAGCAAATCTATCTGCAGTTGTCAAGGAACCTCCATACCATTTTCTATAATGGCTGCTCCATTTTACAGTCCTACCAACAGTGTAGGAGGCGTTCCCTTTTCTCTGCATCCTCCCCAGCTTATATTATTCTCAGTCTTTTGGATATTAGCCAGCCTAACTGGAGTGAGATGATATCTCAATGTGGTTTTGCTTTGCATTTCCCGAATGCTGAGTGATGTTGAGCATTTTTTCATGTGTCTGTTGGTCATTTGTAGATCTTCCTTTGAGAAATGGCTGTTCAGGTCCTTTGCCCATTTTTTAATTGGGTTACTTTTTTGCTGCTAAGCTATTTGAGTTCCTTGTATACTCTGGATATTAATCCTTCATTAGAAGCATATTTTGCAAATATAGTCACCCCCTTTGTAGGTGGTCTTTTTGATCTCTTGTTTCTTTTGCTGTGCAGAAGCCTTTTAGTTTTATACAATCCCATTTGTTTATTTTTCCTTTGTTTGCCTGTGCTTTGGGGGCTGAATTCATAAAGCCTATGCCTAACCTAAATCCCTGAAGTGTTTCCCCTATGTTTTCTTTTAGGAGTTTTATTGTTTCAGGACACATTTAATTCTTTGATCCATTTTGAATTGGTTTTGGTGACTGGCAAGATGTATGAGTCTAGTTTCATTCTTCTACATATGGATGTCCAATTTTCCCAGCACCATTTATTGAAGAGGCAGTTTCTTCCTCAGCATGGTGCCTTTGTGAAAGATCAGATGGCTGCAGGTGTATAGGCTGATTTCTAGGTTCTGTATTCTATTCCATTGGTTTGTGTGTCTGTTTTTATGCCAGTACCGTTTTGGATACTATATCTTTGTAATATAGTTTAAAGTTAAGTAGTGTTATGATTCTGCCTTTTTTTTTTTTTTTGCTCAGGATTTCTTTGGCTATTCATGGATTTTTGTTGTTCCACATGAGTGTTAGAATTGTTTTTTCCATTTCTGTAAAGAATATCATTGGTATTTTGATGGGAATTGGAATGAATCTGTAGATCACTTTGGGGAGTATGGACTTTTTTGAAGGAAATGGTTAATGGGCTTCTGTGGTCAGCACCCAAGGATGTGTTCACTTGGCGAACTCGCAAATGAGTTAACCAAGAAATGTCAGGGATTGCAAACAATCCTTGATAACGCCTGAAGCTGTGAGAACACTTTCTTGGGATGTTCCCAGGAGGCACATTATAACCAAGTGTTTGAGAAGGGAGGTAACGGCCTTCTGCTCTTGAGAAAAGTATAAAAGAATTTATGCATTAATGCTTATCTCGCATGCACAAACTTGCTAAATGTAATAAAAGCTGTAACAGCAGCTGGGTAGGCGCTACTTGCCTGAGAGAGCAGTAGCCACCCACTCTTCACCTGTATCTCGTCTGCTGTGTCTTCCTTCGCGTCTCCAATCATTTTAATCAACACTTTTTTTACAATGTTAATTCTTCCATGCCAAGGGATATCTTTCCATCTTCTTGTGTCCTCTTTAATTTCTCTCAACAGTGGTTTGTAGTTCTCATCATAGAGACTTTTCACATCCTTGGTTAAGTTTATTCCTAGTATTTTATTTTCTTTGTGACTATTGTAAATGGGCTAGCTTTCTTGATTTCTTTTTCTGATAGTTCATTGTTGGAGTATAAAAGTGTTACTGATTTTTGCGTGTTGATTTTGTATCCTGCAGCTTTGCTGAAATCATTTATCAAGTCTAAGAGTTTTTTTGTAGAGTCTTTAGGCTGTTCGATATATAGGATCATATCATCTGCAAACAGGGACAATTTGACTTCATCTTTTCCAATCTAGATGCCCTTCATTTCCTTCTCTTCCCTGACTGCTCAGTCTAGTACTTCCAATACTTTATTGAACAAGAGTGGTGAGAGTGGGCATCCTTGTCTTGTTCCTGTTCTTAAGGGAAAAGCTTTCAGTTTTTCCCTCTTCAGGATGATATTGGCAGTGGGTTTGTCATATAAGGCTTTAATTGTGTCAAGATACTTTCCTTCTATATGTAGTTTGTTGAGTCTTTAAAATGAAGGGATGTTGAATTTTTTCAAATTCTTTTTCAGCATCTATAATCATATGATTTTTGTCTTTGACTTTGCAGGCAAAGCCATGCCCCTGAGAGGCCCACTCAGTCACTGCAGAGGTCCCGCAGGAGTGGCAGTAACCCAGCAGCCCCCATGGGACCCCAGGCAGGTGAAGCCCTTCCTCTGAAAGGTCCACCTAGCCGCTGCAGAGGCTCTGCCAGAGTCACAGGCAGTCATGTGTCAGCAACACTCCCTGCCACTGCTGCAGACACCAGTGCGGAATGAGTGGGCCATGACAGCCTCCACCACAGGAATTGCTGCCATAAGGACAGTTTGCTGCCAAAACAGCAGCTACTGCTACCTCATAGGTTACCTGGTGACTACTCATCAGCATAGCAAGAAGGAGCATCATCAGCAGAGCCCAGAGAAAGAAGAAAGAAAAAGAGAAAACCCATCCAGAGCCACTGGTTCAAATCGAGGAGCACTAGTATACCCCAATGTACCCATCACAGTCAGGGTGAGCTAGCCAGGGTGCCAACAGTCCCACCCAAGATCACCCACTGGAACCTAAGAGTGACAAGACTCCAAGGTGCTGTCCTCCAAAATTTGAGAGCTTGCCCGTGTCCTGATGAACCAAAGCAGTGTCACCAACCTTAGCAAACAAATAATAAGTGTCCTAGGGAATAGGTAACAGAGGCACTCTCACACAACTCCAACACTGAATTTGGCCAAAATATCTTCACAGAGAAGAAATGTAATGCATGTTATGGAGGCATTTGTTTATGATTTTCAAAACTGGAGACCTGGGCCTCATAATTTTATGTTATCAAAGAAATTTTCTTCTTTTCTTAAGTTCAAGAAAGGGGCAAGAACCTTAGCGGCTTATTAAGTGTTTTTGGATGCTTAGGAGCAGGTTGTAAAGCTGATCAGGATCTTTTCCATTTGTTCTCCTGCTGGTTCTTTCTAATCCTAGAAATGCTTTCTACAACAATCTGTCCAACTCTACCTTTAAAAGATGGAAATGTAAGGTAAACTTTTCAGATCTCAGCCTATTACATTAATGTATTAGTCAGTTTTCTAATTATTTCTCTCTGTAATTTAATGGTGACAGAAAATTCTGTTTATGGGATCTGAGTATTTAAATACAGAAGTAGCTTCTTCACAGTCCTTAGTAGAGTCAACATATTTGGATTACATTTTAACGTCTTTGGAGAAATCCTGAAGTATCATATTGAATTTTAGAATGGGTATTTCTATTTCTGCACATAACACACACACACACACACACACACACACACACACACACCAAACAAACAAACAAAAACCCCTCTGTTGGTATTTTGATAAGGGCTGCAATGAACCTGTGGATAGATTTTGGAAGTACCATTATCTTAATAATATTAAATCTTCCAATTTACAAATGTGGGATGTTTCCATTTATTTATGTCTTTATTTTCTTGCATGTTCTTTTTTTGTGAACATAGATGAAGAAATATTTCACAACCAACACTATAAGCAGTTAGTACCATGATGACAATACAACCCATTTCAGCTAGAATGACAACTACTTGCAGTAGTGTGGAATATACTAACATTTATAAAGCAAATGCATTTCACAGTGCCCAGTTTCCAAAGCCATGTAGTTTCAGGTTTAACCTAACTTTTAAAAATTACATATAGAAATGTTAAGCTTGCAAAAAATGGGAAAATTTCCCCAGGCTAAAGTTTCTGATGTAGATAAAGAATTGTAATACAGCAAAATTGTGTGCCCAAGGACAGACGTCTTTGGAACAGGTTAATCTAAAGTTACTTTATTGTTACGTAAAAATACTGAGGAAACTGCTGTAGGAAAAGACAGTATTTGCTAGGAACAAGCTTTTGTTGGTGGATCGACTTAACCTTTTGCAAACTGCATTACGGAATGTCACTTTGTTATTTCGCTGATGTTACCAGCCTCTACTGTTAAACTATACTTAGCCATAACTCCACTTATGTTCCTTTTCTGTAACTTTCTGGCCTGGAGAATAAACACTGAGACAAAACCCCAGTACAGGGTTAATTTCCTGAGGAGGAATGCCTTGTCTCTAGAGGGTTCCTGGAAATTAACCCCTTTGGGGTTTCTCACTGCTCAGAAGAAATGGGCTTTGAGTAATCCTTTGTGTCTCCATCACCCAGGGGAAGAGGGGTGACAGAGAGTGCAACACAGTAGATCAGCTCCAGGAGAAATTAGAGAGGGAAGTTGCGGTGTTTTTCCTTTTAGCCACTACATTTGCAAGTCTCTCTCTCCAGTTTATTGATCTATGTAACAGAGTGCAGGTGCACTTCTCTAAATCCAGCTGAACTGCCTAGACCCTTGGAAATGCAGGGCCAACTTCAGACAGGAATATACCACTCCAAAGACAGACAGCAGGTGCAAATATGTGTTTTCAGAACAGGTACCACAGAATCAGGGATCATATAGCTTCTGAAGAGTCTGCTTTCTGTGTAAACTAAATAAAAATTGGCTGAAGTAAGTATTTACTTTCTGCTTCATATATAGGATAGGAAGTGACCCATTGCAATCCATCTGCCAGCGATAGGAAGGGTTAATAATTTTAGGAACAGTAGGATACCTGGGTCAAGGGCTAATTTGTAGCTAATTTCACACTCACGAGCTACTTGAAGATGTTCTCATGCTGCCAAAGAAATCCCCTTTGTATTTGGCTCAGGCCAATAAAAAGGTGATATTCTTTTCCTTACATCCATTTTATTCAGTCACTCACTTGTTTTCAGTGTGTTTGATGTGTCAGAGATGCTGTGGGCTTTGTCTGCACATCAACAGTATTGTTCAATATCAATGTATACTAGAGATTTGGTGGACATCCACATAAGAAATTAGTTTCTCAATTCTGTCAGAAATGTCAAAAACTTGAGCACATAAGAAACTGACCAATTCAATGCTGGTCGGATTTCTCCAACCATTAGAATGCCAGACAGGTCAGCTAAACTATTAGGTGCAGACAAGTAAAAGAGGTGTATAAGGAGACACCTGATAGTAACTCTAGAGCTCAGGTAAATTCCATGAGGACTGTCTTCAATTCTGCTCACTTGAGTAAGCTTCTTCACCCTTCTCTTCAAGTCTATGCCAAAAGGCTATGTTTGTATGTTTGGCATCCTTACCTGTTTGGAAGTAGGGTGGTGGAGTCATCCTTAAGTCGTGTAGCTGTTCTGAAGTCATAGACAAGTGCCTCATGAGAGGTGAAGTTTGAGGATACCAGCTATTTCTTTATGGAGAGATGAACATTATGTGTTATTTCAATGACACTCTCATTTCCCCATACAACTTTACTGGTTTTCAGGTTAGACATGATACAATTCAGTTAGGCATCTCAGGTTGCACAAGGACTTGGTGAAATTTGTGAGCCATTTTGTTTTGATTGAAATGAAATCAACACGTAGCAGAAGTTCAAAGTGAGTATACACTATGGCAGAATCAGAGAAGCTGTACCTTTATATCCTTTTAAAGACCTGCTAACACATCACACCATCACACCATCAAAGAATGATACCTAGAGAGTCATATCTAAATTTGGTTGGTAAGGACCCAAATGACTGGGGACATTAATACACCAATTATTGCACACAGAATTCTAAAGTTGTCCCTCCAAGTTTCCTGTTCCGTAGTTATTATGTTAAATACCAACCTAGGTATTTCCTGTGAGTAAACTCTGCAGATGTAATTAAAGTTGCTAATCAGCAGACATTAAGATAGGGAGATTACTTTGGGTATATGTTATAATTCTACAGTAATCACTAAAAGAAAAATTTTAAAACTCCATAGCTGTCATACCAATAAAGTAGGAAAATAAAACAATAGCAAAGGATCAATGTAAAAGAAGACGAGAAAGGAGAGAAAATTTTAAAAAGGGCAGAGCAAATAGTCAACAGGAAGATGATATATTACAATCCAATTATATCAATAGTTTTTAAATTTTGAATTGACTGAACAGTCCACTTAAAAAATAGTCTTTATTAATATAATTGGAAACAAATATAAACTCAATCATAGGTTTATTATTTAAAATAAGTTGGAATATTTTAAGACCTAGGATATGATCATTTTGCAAACGTTCCATGGGTGGCTGGGAAAAATCTGTGTTGTGTTCTCTATTGTTGATTTAGAATTGTACAAATGTTTAATGGATCAAACTTATCCAAGTCTCTAATTCTTATATAATTTGGTCTGCTTGACCTATCAATAGTAGTGGTTTTTTTTATTTTTTAAAAATTTTTACTTATGCATATTTATAGGGTACAGAGTTGACTATCAGTACTTGTGCATAGTATGTGATGATCAAATCAATATTATTAGCATGTTCATCATTACAAATCATAATTACTTGTTGTGTCCCTTATCCAATTACTCCCTATCTCCCTTTTCTCTCCCCATTTCCCACCTCTAGGTCTGTTCTCTCCTTCTGAAAGTTCAATGTTTTATAATGGCCTTTCTTTGTTTCTTAGCTCCCACTTATGAGTGAGGACATGTGGTATTTCTCTTTTGGTGCCTGGTTTATTTCACTTAACATAATTTTCTCCAAGCTCATCCATGTTGCTGCAAGTGGCAGAATCTCATTCTTTTTTATGGCTAAATAGTATTCCATTGTATATATCTACCACAGAGAAGATGTGTTTAAATCTCCAACTCTGATGAATATTTTGCCATTTTTTCCTATATTCCTATTAATTTTTGTTGATATATTTTAAAGCTATTTAGCTTTATGAATACATGTTTAGAATATTTCAAGTTGAGAAAATTTTTACTATTTTGGAATCTGTCTTCATCCCTTGCATCATAGTAATATTGTCTAAAAATTAGATTCTGGGTTATTAGATGTATATGTTCTCATTATCTGATTTGGTAATTTTTTCTTACATATAAACAAAATTTTCAGTGATAATTGATTACTATTACTTCTGATATCATTTAAAAGCATCTTCTATTTCCTTTATCATGTGGTGACTTTTATGAAATTCCTTTCCAATGTAAATCTTCATATTGAATTTACTTTGAACTTATATGCCAGAGAAAAATTTAAAACTGTACCCTTACATTTAAATAATAAAGTTATTTTCAGTCAATACTTCAGTAATATTAACCCACTGATTTCATGGATCTAGTATGGCTATTAATGTTGATCTGATTCTTGTTCCTTGGCGGGCTATCTGTTCTTTTCTTGTGGAAGATCCTAGAAGTTTCTCTTTGCTGTCATTTTAAATTCCAGGTGTGATTTATTTTATTTTTTCTCTTCAATGACAAGTTTGTAATCTCTAGGCCCTTTCAATCTAAGGGCATTGTCTTATTTTTTTAATTTACAGAAACTTTTTCCATTATCCCTTTATATATTTCCTATTTTGATTTTTTTTCCTTTTGGAAATGCTTTTATTGAATATTGACAGTTGTACTTCTATTTTTCTTATCTGTTAATTTTATTTTTGTATTTCTATGTTTTTATCTTTTTTGCTCCTTTCTGGGAGAGTTTGTCAATCTGATATTCCAAATTACTACTTCATTAAGCAATTGTACCCACTGCACTATTTATTCCATCTATTGTGACATTATTTCTTGGTCACTAGGTTCTGTGAATAACTTCCCTTAACATAACAACTAAGTTTTGCATAACAGCCAAGTAATTTCAAAGCGAATTTATAAACAAGAATTCAGCATTTTTTCACAGCTAAGAAAACAAGTGCCTGCTTGTGGACCCCAGGAAATCAAACTATTTCTGCTTCTAGTAGAGGGGTGATTTTAAAAGGGCTAATTAAAGAAATAAAAGCTGGGGGCTACAGGATTACACAGATTGTAGCAATAATGACGGGGTTCTACAGATCTGTTGGGATTCTACACTTGAGCAGGAAATTTATGGGGTGTTTGGCATTCAACAGCCGTCCTACAGTGGGGTGTCCAACCATTAATTAAATTTAAAAAGTCAGCGTTTGCAACACTTTTGGCAAACATGCATTTGCCTGGTTCTAGCTCAACTATTTGGACGGTACGTAAATGTAATGGGAGGAAATCTGTTTGTGTTATTAGCATTTTTATATTTGTTTCTTTTCTTCACTGCAACTAGAAATTAATTCAAAAATCGATGGTCTCAGTAAAAGATACAAACAAAAGCTTCACCAGGCACCGCCCTAACCTGAGAAATTGAAAACCACGCAGCCGTTGCTGTCTAACAGCAAACCGACCCTGTGCCGATGCTGCCGGCCTCCCGGGAGCTCAGCGGCTCGGCCCGCCCGCGCGCCGGCCCTGTCCTCCCTCGCGCGCTCCTTCCCGGCCTCGCGCCCGCCCGCCCGCACTGCCTCCCGCTCCACAGGAGCCGCGCGCCGCCCGCCCTAACTTTCCTCCCTCGCGCGCTCCTTCCCGGCCCCGCGCCCGCCCGCCCGCACTGCCTCCCGCTCCACAGGAGCCGCGCGCCGCCCGCCCTAACTTTCCTCCCTCGCGCGCTCCTTCCCGGCCCCGCGCCCGCCCGCCCGCACTGCCTCCCGCTCCACAGGAGCCGCGCGCCGCCCGCCCTAACTTTCCTCCCTCGCGCGCTCCTTCCCGGCCTCGCGCCCGCCCGCCCGCACTCCCTCCCGCTCCACAGGAGCCGCGCGCCGCCCGCCCTAACTTTCCTCCCTCGCGCGCTCCTTCCCGGCCCCGCGCCCGCCCGCCCGCCCTAACTTTCCTCCCTCACGCGCTCCTTCGCGGCCCCGCGCCCGCCCGCACGCACTCCCTCCCGCTCCACAGGAGCCGCGCGCCGCCCGCCCTAACTTTCCTCCCTCACGCGCTCCTTCGCGGCCCCGCGTCTCGTGCGCGCAGCGGCCCGGCGCGAGCTGCGCCTCTCCTCGCCTCAGCGGCCCAACTGCTGTTCCCGGCCGGGCTCCAGGGCCCCGGCGCCATGTTCCCGCTCCTGCTGCTCCTCGGCGCGGTCGCGGGGCTGCACGCAGACCTCCGTACGGCCGGGGACTCGCTCCCCCACCCAGTCCAGGCTTCCGGGGGACGTTTTCCGTTTGGGGGGCGGTGCTTGGCGGCGGCCGACGTCCAGGGTCCGCCCGGACCTCGCGCTCCCGCGGTCCTCCTGGGCCTTCGCTTCAGGCTCTGTGGCCGAAACGGCAGACAGGCTGCCTGGGGCAGAAAACCGGTTCAGTTCTCGGGGACGGTTTCCTTATCCATAAAACGGACAAAAATGAAACGTGTTTTCTTCCGCATACAAAATTCTGCTGCTTTAGGAATAATTGCTTCGCTATGAGGGAGCTCTTTGTCACTGATTTCCTGACTTGACAACTGCTTTCCTCCACCTGCTCTACTGAAAATCGCAGCTCGTCCTTGTATCCAATATTCTAGTTTTTCCTGCAAATGGTCTCACTTTCCTGAAGCATCCGTATTTGCTCACTTCCACGCCTCATTACAACGCTGTAATTTGGTTCTCAGCGTTAACTTAGTCGAGCTGCACAAGTGCAGAACTGTGTGTGTGTGTATCGGGCTGGGTGGGGAGAGAGACAGAATAGAAACTTGAAGTCTTGACAAGGGGTCACAAATTTACAAGTAAAAATGGCTAGATAAACAGTGGAAAAGAAGATAGGTATAGATTATTTTAAAATTCGCTGCTCATGTAGAGAAACAAATGCAGAATTAGAATTAGAAATGGATAGCGTAAGACCACAGGTATCAAAATAACTGCTTATTTTTATTTTTAGATCCTCATAAAATCTTTCTGCAGACCACAGTTCCTGAGAAGATTTCATCATCGAATGCAAAAAAAGATCCAGAAAATAATGTAATTCGCTGATAAGATTTTATATCTTAAATTCTACTAAGTTGCCTTTAATGTCAAGATCAAAGTTGCTGAACATAGGCAGGAATACAGCACTTCTAAGAGCAGAGCCAACAGCTCAGAACAGGTCCTTACCAGGAAACATTTTGATGTGTGAGATTCTGTGTGTGTTTCTGTTGAGGATAAAGGTTTTAGGGATAGGATACCCCAGAGCCAGGATTTTAGGGATAAAATCCACCAACTGCAAAATTTAAGGGGACATCAAAAAACTGGGATTCCTGCAGGAACAAAGTTGGGGTGATCCATTTAACTAGAGGGTCAGAGGCTGTCTTTCTTTAAAATTTTGATATTTTTTCCACCACAGATTTTTTTTGCATTAATTTTGATTTTAAAAAATATCGCACTAAACTATTATTTATTTTGATTACTGAGATTTCTGGTGCCCATGTCCTTGCCCTGGTTATCTGCTCATGTGCTTTCCTCAGTTTTTAGTGAGTCAGTGAGGATCTGAATGGTAATGATCCTCAGGCAGGTTTTATTTGGTAATTTGCACATAGATTTGACAGTCTGAGTTTAGAGATTAGTGGATGTTCCTTCTCTAATTGTTCCCCTGGAAAATATAATTCTCACTTAGTTTCTTCTGATATAGGATAATCTAATGCTAGTCATAATCATGGATCTCCAAATTTGTTTTTTTCCTTTCCATGGTCCTTCACAAAGCACCTTCAGGGATTTTGATTGGGGTTGCACTGAATCTATAGGTCAGATTGTGACAAAGTGACATCTTGAGAATATTGAGTCTTCCTATCCATAGACATGAAATGTCTCTCTGTTCATTTAGTTCTTTGATTTCTTTAATCAGAGTTTTGTAGTTTTCCTCATATAGATCTTGGACAAATTTTGTTAGATTTATACCTAAGCATTTCATTTTTCAGGCTGAGAATGTAAATGGTGTTGTGTTTTTAATTTCAAATTCTACCTGTTCATTGCTGGTGTATGAAAGCCGTTGATTTTTGTATATTAACCTTGCATTCTGCAACCTTGCCATAATCACTTATTTGTTCCAGGAGTTTTACTGTTTATTCTTCAGTTTTTTAATGTAGATAATCATGTCATCTGTTAACAAAGACACTTTTATTTCTTCCTTCCCAATTTGTATCCATTTTATTTACTTTTCTTGTTTTATCGCATAAGCTAGGACTTTCAGTATGATGTCAAAAAGCAAGAGTGCCTTCTTCCTGATTTAGTGGGAAAACTTCAAGTTTCTCACAAACAAATATGATGTTAGTTGCAAAGACCCCGTCTCCAAATAAAGCCACATTCTGAGGTGCTGAGGGTTAGAACTTCAACTTATGAATTTTTCAGGGGGTGCGTGTCACAATTCAGGCCATAATAGTTGGGCGTTGTGTATGAAAAGTAGCAGAGACTACCGTGTGTCTTTTGAAAGTTTGTTCTTCTGTTGGTTTTGCACAGTTTTTGTAATTTCATTCTAGGTTTTTGTGGTTGTTGCTTTGTAAAATATGTGACTGTTAAATTTTATTGGTACTTTTTAATTTCCCTTTAATTTTCATCATATTTGTTTGATAAGAAGGGCTTTTTGTAGGGCGCAATTTTAAAGGTTCCCTCCAAATTTCACTTGCGTTTCTTTCTAGAATGGCCATTCAAGGGATTCTTCCCAATACCTTTATCTGATACATAGTATCTTGTTATGCTCCAATACAAAGTTAAGTAGTTAAAAGATTTTAAATGGCTATTTCTCTTGCTACAATAATTAAAAATGATTAACCAAATACATAATTTAATGACTATTTCATTTTCTGTTATCTTCTAAGGTATTCTCTAGACATGTGTGCTTTTCCTCTATCTTCTCCTACATTTTTTTTTCAGAGGAGTTTGATTGCTTACATGGATAAACAAAGTGCAATGGCATTTGTGTTGCTTGAGGTGAATTACATTTTTCGTAGCTCTAGCTTTGGGAGTGTCTCTTCCAATGAGCAGGGCAATTTGCCTTCCAGAAGGGCTGGGAGTAAGCAAGCCATAGAATTTCTCAAGTGAGGTGGGCATCCTTGATATTTGCCTTTGACATGGTGAACTGATGGGGTCTGTCTGAGCCAAAAGATAGCAGTCATCAGGCAAGCTTCTCCCTCAGAAATGTGAGTAATGGTAAATAGCAAGCATGTGGGTGCTTTACTGCCTAGTTCTCAGTTTAGAATCCTGAAGCCTCAAATATCCGCACAGGAAGGGAGGCCATTATGATGGTTAGATTATTATTAATTTTATCAATGTTTTAAAGTATAATTTAGAGAAAACATTGTGTAGCATATATTATTTACAAGTTATTCAGTTTTTTATTCAATTTTTTGGATACTCTTGTTACAGGTTGCCTATGTTATTACAATAGAAGGAAGACCATATTTTGTCCATCTCAAAAAGCAGTAAGTAATTATTTTGTCCTTTCAAATTTTAATTCTTTGGTTTCTTGATTTTTTAAAAATAGTTATAAATAGAACCACTTCAATTTAAATATAATAATACCTATTGTATATTGGGTATTGGGCAAAGTACTAGGCATACAAAAGAGAATGAAATATAGTGCACAGTTAAGTAATTTATAATATAGGAAGATACATTCAAACACATTAATAGAAAAAATAATTTTATTATAATATGGTATTATGATAAATGTGTGAATAATATTTTTGAAGGTCAGGGAAGACGCTTTTGGAATGAGGTGAGAGATGACCTGTATCTTGAGGGAAGATACATAGTTAGCTATGTAAAGAAGAGGGGTAGAGCAGGGAGAAATTTTATTTAGATAGGAACTTATGTGTAAAACATGGAGTTGTGAGACAGAGGGACTTCTCTGGTGTGCAAAAAGTCAATGTGAATTACTAAAGGACATATTTTCTGAAGTAGAGGTAAAACATTCCGGAAAGGTAGGCAGCAGCCAGGTTGTAGGTCTATAATACCATGCATGGTAAGGTATTTGGAGTCAAAAATGGTTTTAAACATGTACTTATGTGGTCACATTGAGTCTTGTAGGCTGTTTTTGAGGGGGAGAAGTAGATGAGGATGGCCAATTATATGACCATGTAATAGTTCAGGTGAGTGATGATGGTGGCTTGAAAAATGGCATCAGTCATAGCAGTGGAAAATAAAATTCAGCAGATCTCAAGACAGAGTTGGTAGAGTGGGAAACAGTGAGGAATCTCATCATTTAGTTGTTGCTCAAGAAAGTGAATAGGTTATAGTGTAATTCAGTGAGGAATATAAATAAGGGAGGTATTTGTGCAAGGAAGGGTTGAGTTTGGTTTTCACTTCCTTAAGATATCTAAGTGTGTTTTTTCCACTAGATCGATGAATATGGAAATTTGAATCTCTGAGGAGATCGAACAGGTATATAGGATTATAGATTTAGCAGTAAGTAGTTTCTTGGCTATCATTTCTTTGAATGAGAGCACGTACATAGCGTGCTTATGAGTAGATTAGAGGCTGAAGACCTAACCCTGAGAAACACCAATGTACCTGAGACAGGTAGAACCGAAGGAGCAGCCAGCTCGGAAGAGGACACTGGAGAGGTCAGGGAGGAAGGAAGAGTGGAGGGTGATGGAGCTTCAGTGACTGAACTGAGTGGCCACAGCGTTTGAATGTTCAGCGCAGCAATAACTTTTAAAATGTCTTTTGGATTTGACATTCTGGGGGTTGTGGATCTTTTCTGGAGAAGTTTATGGGTGAATACGAATTGAGAAAGTATAGGAAATATTGGTAGCCTACACTTTTGATAAAAATCTGTTGAGAATTGAAAAAATATAGGGAATAACAACGGTAGAACTCAGGGTCAAGGGACAGTTATTTAGGATGGCAGTAAGACTACTTTAAATAGCATTAGGACAAAAAGCCGATAGAGAGGGAGAGTTTGAAATTATGAGACAGAAAAAGTATGTGTTTTCAGTATATGGCGCAGGATCCCTGTAGCACAGGTTTAAGGACTTGCTTTGAATAAGAAAGTGATCATCTGGAAATAAAGATGAGGAGTGAGGACGGACACAGGTAATGTGAGCGTGAGGGGACGTGGGCTTATGTGGGTGAGTGATGGAAGCGGGGCCAAGTGCTTGAGTAGTTACTGAAGGAAATAAAAGAAACTTCTGACCAATGTTATTGACAAGAACTTGGCCCTTAGCTAAGCTTAGTGAATATGAATTTGTAGTGAGAACAGGAAAATCTTTCTAAATTTTCTGTCCTAACCTACATTTTAATTTTGAGACACAGGTATAAAATCTGAAATCGATGAGTGATAAAGTTCTGTGCTGGAAATTGAGACCTATGTTATTTCACTTTGATATCTCTAGCAATTTGGGTTGTTTATTAACCTGCACTTTAATATTATATGTCACTCTAGTTAAAATGCCTCCCTTAGTACCCAATTTATTGTAAGTTGATAGGAAAGTATTTGGATAATAGGATATACCAAGCTGATTGGCACTATTTTAAATTCTTCAGTAAAAAGAAAACTTGTGTATGAATAATAATTTTTTCTACTTTTTCTGTTTGACAACTTGAATATGTTTTTGTAATTTTCACCTAGATCATTTTTATCTTCAACTTCTGTTATTTATTCTTATGACAAAGATGATGCCCAGCATTCTGAGCCTTTGTTAGATCAGGTAAGACTTAGGTGTTTTTACTTATATATTTGTTATTCTGGGTTTTTTTTCTTAAAATTTATTTTATTTTAATTTATCAGTATACAATGTAGTTGATTTTCATGTCACTTTACAAATTACTCTCTGGGTTTTCTTTAGAAAGGTGAATATTTTGTGATTACTAGAATATTATTTTACACATTCACTGAAATTAAATAATCTGGACTGCTGCTTTTTTTCTATGTGGCACAAATTCATTGGGTAATTGCCAGTCACATTAAAGTACTATGGTAACTAAAGTAATAAATATGAATAACATATCTGGAGTGTTCATTTTTAAAATAAGTTATCCATTTGTTTTTCTTTGTGTATTATTTTTTCAGATGGATTGCAACTATAATGGATATGTTGCAGGGTTTCCAAATTCTCTTGTGACGCTCAGCACTTGTTCAGGACTCAGGTTGTAGACTGTTTAAAGATATTAAGTATGCTAATATTATATCATGTTAGCCCATGAATTAATCCTGCATGGATCTTTGTTAGTTCTGTAATCACCTTTATTTCAATTCCCTAAGGACCAAACCAGAATTACTAATACAATGGTGTTGGCCACCTGGCAGCGTCTGTTTCTGACGGGAGACTACTTACTGATGATGACAGAATCTGCTGCTTGAGCTTTTGAGCCGTCTTGAGTGCAGGGCATGCTGATTGGTCTCTCCATACTTCTTTAGTTTTCTAAAGTTCTGTTTTTGTCGGGTTTGTTAATTTCCTAAAATAATTGACTATTGTAGAATAGCCCAGACAGATGATTCAGGACTTTAAGCGTCAGAGGAAAGTTAGGTGTATCAGAAAGAAGGGATCTAAAACTAAGGAACAGAGTACCTACATACCCTACAGGCCTCAGAAAATCTGTAGACTAGGATGGTATTTTAACCTGTTTAAGGACACAAATCCATGACACTATCATGCCTTCTTTCAGATAATCAAAAAAGATTTTCAATGTCAGGCACTATGCATCCTATAATATAGTGGTCTAGTTCTGCGTAAGGCCTCAAAGAACAAAGAGACAAAGTAGAAAAACTAAGGGAACTTTAAATCTTAAAAAAAAAAAATCTGGCATATATTTCTCACTAAACTATTAGATTACAGTTTTGGTAGAATCATTTCAGACTTGTTTTGGTTATTTTAACATTCAGGGGGACGATACAGTTTAAAAACATCTCGTATGGAATTGAACCGTTGGAGGCTGTATCAGGATTTGTGCACATGATTTATGAAGAAAGAAGTGATAACACTAATATTCCTCTCTTAGGAGAAAATGACACATATTCTTGGTTTGAAAATTCACAGTATCAAGTCAGAAAAAGTTCAGAAGTAAGTGTTGACTCTTTTACTTCTAGCCTATTCAGTATAATTTTGTGAAATGACAAATACTTTCAGAGCCAAGTTTGATTGGTAACTTGCAAATCTTAAAATTATTTAACTTTTTACTTTTAAAATGGCTAGAGAATGAATTTCTGTTCATTGTTACCCTTGCCATTAGATGAAAGTTTAGCAAAAACTCAGGTTAATTAATTAATCTTGGAAATGGATGTGAATATAGGACTAAAAAATCTAAAATATTAATTTTCACATGTGGGAATTTAGATTGTTGATGTAAAATATTCCTTCTCAATTACTTGGATAATTCAGGCAAAAATATTATGTAATTTGGATTTCTAAGTTAAGTCTTTGTTTTCTGAGAGTTCAAAAATGGATAACATCAGTAGCTTAGAAAAGGTAAATGTGAAGCAAAGTGATGAATTTTTTATCCACAAAGACTAGAAAACTGCCATAAATAACACACCACGCTGTAGTGAACTGCCATGGATTGTAAACTTTAGTAATGTTTTTAAAAAGTATATTGTTTGCTATAAATACTTCTAATAATTGGTAGCAGAAAATCTGCCCACATGGAAAATTAGTATGAAAATTATCACAAGGCTAAGAAAAGCAAAGCTTCATTTTGTAAACTTAAAATTTCCAGTTTCAATTATTGCAAAAATAAAAGATACCTGAGTTCTTATATAGCTTGGGAAGTCTAATTGAAAATTCTTACTAACCAGGGCACTTTCTGAATTGACTTTTCTGAATGGTGCCTAAATTTTGTATTTGTAAACAACCTAATTATGTAATCAGTAGCAACACATCTTTTAGTTTCTCTATGAATATAATTTCAGTAGAAAATGTTTGCAAATGTCAGTAATAAATGTTTGTAAATTCCTCAGGACTCATGTTGTGTGTTTTTCAGAGAACTGAATTTACCAGGTTATTTCCTCGATATCTTCAAATGCATATTGTTGTGGATAAAAATCTGGTAAGTTCTATCTTACACACTGTTATTTTTAATAATTGTCTTTAATATTTAATATTTGTCTTTAACTTGATTTCAACATGCAATGAAAAATTTCAACCATCTTGCTTTTGCAATTAATACATTCTTACAAATTGTGAATAATCCAAGTTATTAATTCATTTATTTTGTATATAGGATCTTGAATTACTTTTGTAAAGTGAAGCATCTTAATTTGCTAAAACTCGATGTCTATTTTTCTTTTTTCAAAAGGACCATGTCCTCTGTCAAAGGATATAACTCCCTCAAACCTCAATCCCCACATACACTAATAATATATAACTGCCTCAGCCTAAATTGGAAGGTAGTCTACAAAACAAATAGGCCACTTCTTTAAAGCAAAGGAAAAAAGCAAATTATCTCTTGTTTTCTTCTCAGTTCTCGGTAATAAAATAAAAAGAAAAGCAAATGAACAAAACTCTTATATTGAAAAGTCATGACTATACTTCATCTCATATGGATTTAGGCTTTGAATATATATTACAAATGTGGTTAGGATTCTAATACATGAGGCTACATTTGTCCCAGGTTGGTAAAAGCCAAGGGCACCTAATGGAAGCAAACAGTATTTATCTATAAATACTTGAGTAATGAAGGAATGCCAATTCAATCAGGTTACTTCCCGATTAATATCATTCATTTATGAGCTCACAATCTATAAGGAAATAAGACACCATGAACAATGGCTAGCGAAACAAAAAACAATAGATTTAAATTTACAAAACCTTCAGATATTAAATTTTAGGATATAGGTTATAAAATAAAAATGTTTTTCTCCTAAGGGAATCTGTTGATTTCAGAAGAGGCGAATACGAGGCAGGGAGGCTGAGCTAAATGTTGGCAGGAGTAAAAAAAATTAAAGTTCATGGCTCATTAAAGAGTTGGGGCGTATTTATAGTACAGCTAAGTAGACCCAGTACAAAGCCAACACATACTTTGAAATCATATTTCTGCAAAATTACAAAAACAGTCAAAATAAAGAAAGCAGAATTTAAGCATAATCTATAAAAAGAAGGCAATAAGAGAAAGAAAAACTACATTTAGCACTTGTCTCATAAATGTGGAACAAATTTAAAAGCTAAGGTTAAAATAAAAGATTTAAACTCATATATATCCGTAATTATGTTAGATGTAAAGGGACTAAGTACTGCAATTAAAAACCAATTAAAAATTATTGATAAATTGATAAATTTTTATTTATCAATTAAAAATTAGATAAATACTAATTAAAAACAAGGACAGGCTGGCTGGTTGCTCACTAGGTAGAGCATATTGTTGATAACACCAAGGTCAGGGTTTGGATTCCAGTAACGGCCAGCCGCCAAAAAATAAAAATAAATAAAAGCAAAGACAAATGATTATCATATAAGACACACACACACACATTCTGCTTACAACTGACACATCTAAAATATGGTATATGAATAATGAAAGTAAAAGAATGGAAAAATATACTATCTAAATAGAAATTTTTAAAAAGCTGGTTTGGCTAGCTAGATTAATATCAGACAGTGCAGACTTTTAAGATAAGTGTGAACTATCTATTGTTGCATAGCAAACCACTCCGAAGTTTAGTGGCTTAAAACAATAACCGTTTATTTATTTGGTTGGGGACCTGAGACCATTTTGCTCTTTTATCAGTCTTTTAGTCTAACTTGGTGGCCTTTTATTGATGTAGCTATTGTAAAAATGTTGTGGGATTTCTTTCTATTCTTTTTTACAGGATTACTTTTTAAAAATTTTTCTCCCCACAGGGAAGTTTTTAAATTAAGGTTTAAAAGGCATAGAAACTCACTTAAGAGGTATCAGCTTCTTTATTTAAACAAAATATACATTACTGTGAAGTTACTAGTGGCAGGTACTAGATCCGACTGCAGCCTTGGTGCAGTCCAGCGGGGAGCTTGTTAGGGAAGTTGTCTTAGTACCCTTTCCAGAAATGACCCGCTAGTAGGAAATTACCCATTTTTATGGTTGTTTCCAGTGAAGAAATACAGTGTTGATTGTGTTTAATGGTAAATTAGACTGTAGAAATTCTAAGTACATGTTTTGGAGTCAGAGAGACCTGAGACTGAATCCTAGTTTTACTCATTAGAACTGCGTAATTTTTTTTTATTGTGATAAAAAAACCAGATAGAAACCAGTCCCTCAGGCAGCCACTGCCAAAAGTCAGAATGTTGGCCATATATATGTTCCACTCTTCCCTTCCCCTCCCTAGGTAGATGATGGGAGTTGGAATTTTCTCCTGATTGTGTCTGATGTGGGCAAGATCTCTGGTGAGTAAGTGCCATACAGTTTCCTATGGAGCTTTGTTGTGCTTGGCCTCACTTGCCTGGGGTGTGTGAACTTCTTAACTGGCTTCTGGATTTCCCACAAAGGCAATTGATTCAAGTATTGTTGTTAAGTCAGTGTCTCCCTAGGGAAAGGAAGGTCTGGAGCTTTCTATAAGCCATCTTGCTGACATCACTGCACTTTTTAACCATTTGTTAGAGTGTAAGGTAGCATGAAGTGCATTCACATGGTTGTGCAGTCATCACCACCATCAATCTCCAGGACTTTTTCATCATCTCAAACTGAAATTTTCTGCCCATTTCCCATTCCTTCCTCCTGCTAGACTCCATTCAACTTTCTGTCTCAATGAATTTGACTACTTTAGGTACCTTATGTAAGAGGAATCAAACAATATTTGTCCTTTTGTGCCTGCCTTATTTCATTGGCATGATGTCTTCAAGGTTTATCCATATTATAGCCTATATCAGAATTTTGTTCTTTTTTAAGGCTGAATAATATTCCATTGTATGTATATGTCAAAAATTGTTTTTTATCAGTTCATTTGCTAATGCACATTTGGGTGTCTACTATTGCTTTTGTAAATAATGCTGCCACAAATGTTGTTTTTGTTTGGGCCTATTCTTTCAGTGTAATGGGTGTATATCCAGAAGTGGAATGTTAGATCATATGGTAATTCTGTGTTTAGATAGAATATATAGATAAAAATATATAAATCCTCAAGTTTTGTTGAGATACTGCCAAACTGTTTTCCATAGTAGCTATACCATTTTACGTTCCCATTTATTCTTTTACATCCTCACCAATAATCATTATATTCTTTTTTGTCTGATTTTTTAAAGATAAAATCATCCTAATGGATGTGAAGTGGTATCTCACTGTAGTTTTGAATCTTTTAATTGTGTTGTCTTTTGTTGTTATTATTGAGTTTTAGGAGTTCTTTATATATTCTGGATATTAATTCCTTATCTGACATATAATTTGCAAATATTTTCTTGGAGTTCCCTTTTTACTCTGTTGATGGTATCCTTTGATACACAAAAGTTCCTAATTCTGATGTGGGCTTTCTGTGAATCAAATTATAGTTATTTTATCCAATAAAAGCTACACTCATGAATCCTTTTTAAAACAGGTATTCTTACTCTGGGAAACCTGTGAAGCTGCTGTGTGACAACTCTTCTATAATTCTTAGAAGCCCTTTTTGTACAACTTGAGGTTGTCTCCTAAGAATAACCTTAAATCTTTCAAAAGTCTCAACCAAGTGTATTATAGTCACTGCCTTGATCTGGGACTGTTTCTTACTTTGAGCTTAAAAGACTGAAAATGACAATTTTCCTTATAAGCTGAACAGTTTTCTTCCTTTAGCATATCTCCTTTCTTTACTTTATCATAAGAAGACAAGTTGAACTATTTAATGTGCTTGTTATTGTAGCACCTTATATCAGAGTACCAACTTCTGAATCTAATACTCTGTAAAGAACACCA
The DNA here is from genome assembly GCF_027409185.1 of Cynocephalus volans. Classification (NCBI taxonomy): domain Eukaryota; kingdom Metazoa; phylum Chordata; class Mammalia; order Dermoptera; family Cynocephalidae; genus Cynocephalus; species Cynocephalus volans. Next base: position 110,551,285 of record NC_084472.1, read on the forward strand.
AAAAAAAGTGCCTTAGTGCAACAACCATTTATTTAGCTAATAATATTTCTTCTGGTCTGGACATGGCTTGTCTGGGAAGTTCTTCTGCTAGTCTCAGGTAGGCTCACTCATGCATCTGAAATCAGTTTTTAGTTAAGTAGATGTTATCAATTCTTGAAGTTGGCTACCTGGCTACCTATCATATGAGGTCACTGGGCTTTGTGTCTTTTGTCTTCTAGGAGGGTAGGCCAGGCTTCTTTACATGGCAGGAGGTACAGGGATCCCACAATCCAGTGCCTAAACAATTTTTAATCTCTGCTTGTGTCACCTTTGCTACTGTCTTACTAGCCAAAGAAAACAGAATGTCCGGCTCAGATTCTCAGGGGGAATAAAGGCTTTACCTTTTGATGGAAGGAGCTACGAAATCATATTACAGGGTTTGGAAACAAGGAGAGGAAGCATATATGCAATTAATGCATCTACTACAACTCAAAAGGCGTACTGGAGAAATAGAAACACATTTCATAATTATGGAAGGCACAGTTCAACAGGAATAGAAAATAATTTGTGTGAGTCTAAAACCATTGAAATATAGAAAACCAAATTCCCAGAACTTAAATAAGTTATTTAAGTCTTATTGTAAATTGCTGATTTGCAATTATACTGGGATATTTTAACATAGTTCTCTCAGGTAAGGAAAGATGAAGTAAGCTCAAATCAGTAATGATATAGTAAATCAGAACAACGTGATCAGCAAGTGTGGCTGAATCTATAGAATAGCATAGTGTACATTTGAAATATATAGGACATAGGTATCGAAATTAACCACAAATAATTGAAATGATACATAGTATATTCTGTTGCTTCAGTGGATTTATGCTAGAAACCGCTAATAAAAAAGATAACTAGAAAATGCCCATTGCCCGGAAATTAAACTTAATAAACCATGATCAGAGAAAAAGATGGAAATTAGAAATACTGTATTCAACTTTATGGGTGCAGCCAAGGCCTTGTTTAGCATTGTGTTTATAGCATTAAGTGCATATATTAGAAAAGAAAGAACATTGAAAATCAATGATCAAGGCATTTATTCCAAGACATTAGAACAAAAAAGCAAGATAAACCCAAAGTAGAATAAAGGAAATGATAAGGATTAAGGCATAAATTATGGATAAAGAAAAAAATAGAAATCATTCACAACCGAGAAGTTGATATATGAGAAAATTAATAAAATTGATAAATCTGTGGTAAAAATGATCAAGAAAAATAGAAAAGGCTAAAAGGCAACACAGATTCTACAGAGTCTAAAATGAATGTTAAGTCTTAGTATAAATATTTCTTTTTGTGTCAGAAACTTGAAGATTCAGATAAAATGGACAGATTCTTTGAAAGTTACAATTTAGAAAAACTAATAGAAGAAATGTACAATTTATTTAAAAATAAATAGAAAAATTTTTTAAAGTTTCTAAAAAGAAAAGTTTGGGGTTCTAATGGTTTCATTGGGAAATTCTAGCAAGACTTTAGGAGGAAGTCATATCACTCTCCAGATAATTGACAAATACAGAATTCCTCCTGGCTTGTTTAACAAACAGATAAATTATAGATTCTTAGCGCTCATTTACGTAGATGCATAAATCCACACCAAAATATTAACAAATGGAATGTTATACATGCATACATACATATACCAAATAAGGTGGGATAATATTCAAAAACCAGTGCATATAATTAATTAATTGAATAAAAGAAAAGTTACACGATCCTCTCAATTGATACTAAAAGAGAATTTGATTAAATTCAACATTCACTTTGGTAAATATGTTAGCAAATGAGTTCTATAAAGAACCATAGTTAATCAGAATAAAAAAGGTATTTGCAAAAGTTCCATAGCATGCACTGAATTTAGAATTAATGTTGAAATATTGAAAGCTTTTCCTCTGAGATCAGAAAGAAGACAAGGATACTTGCTATTATCATTTCAATGAAAGAATCAGTTGAAGATCCTTGATCATCCAGTAAGGCAGAAAAAATAATACAAAGATACAAAGATTGTAAAGACCGATACTACAGAATCTGCAGATAAATACTTAAAGTCAATAAATTCACTTAAAGATGCAGGTCAATATACAAATATTAAGTGTGCTTTTGAATAGCAAAAATAGAAAATGAAAATTTAAACAGATCATATTTACAGTAGCATCAAAAATGTCAAATAGTTTGGAATAAGTCTAATGACAGACATGTTAGACATTCACACAGAAAACACATAATTGAGAGAAATTAAAAAAACTAAAAGATCGGGTGCAATATACATTACTTGGGATACTTCATACAATAGAGATGTTAATTCTCTCCAAAGTCATTGCAATTTGCAACTTGATAATCTCATTTTGAAATTTATATGGAAATTAAAATGACTCGGAATTGCCAAAGACATTCTTGAAGAAGAAACTCAAGAGTACTAACTCTATCAGATATTAAGATTTATTATAAAGCTACATTAAGAAAAGTTGGTACTGTTTCAGATAGAAATAATTAGGTCACACCCACATATGTATGGTCAATTAATTTATGATGTATTTGACGCTAGAGAGTAGTAAGAAAAGGGCACTTCTTTTTTTAACAAATTGTGCTGATAATTGGATACATAACTGAAAAAATAGTGAAACTTTATTTCTGTGTTACAGCATATACAAGATAGATTATTGATCTAAAATTCATGGCAAAAGAATAAGTTTTTATGAACTTAGGATAGGAAGTATTCCTCAAAGAGGATGTAAAAAGCAATACATATACATTGGACCACATTGAAACTGAGAAATTCTGTTCAAAGTCACTATTATGGGTGTGAACAGGCAAACCATATAATATAGGAAGATATTTTCAACTTGTGTAACTGACAAAGGAATTAAATCAAGAATAAAGAAATTCTACATATCAATTTGAGGAAGTTAATACAAAAATGGGCAAGATATTTTTTAACAGACACTTTACAGAAGAATAACCAAATAATTTGTAAATAAAAATAGAAAAAGGTGCTCAAATTTAGGGTTATTTTGGATATGCAAATTAAAACCACAGTGAGACATCACACTCACTAGACAAGCTGAAAATGAATAAAATGTAACTATACTTAATAAAGATGAATCTCATAAAAATAATATGGAGCAAAGGAGGCCAATCACAACAAAAGTATACTTTGTGATTCTGTTTGTAAATCTCAGAAACAAGCAATGCTCATCTCTAGAAGTTGGGGAAGGATATAGAGAGTAAACAGTAATTGGGGAAGCCATTGAGGGCTTACTGGGGGCCTTGCAATGGTCTATGTCTTGATCTACATGTGTGTTTACTTTGTAATGATTAATTGAGCTATACACTTATGAATTCTGTACACTTTGTGTGTGTTTATCCTTTTCTTTAAAAGTGGAAAAAAGTCACAATGACATAATGCTACAGATTTAATTAGACTGAAAATTTCAGTGTTCCTGTAGATGTGGAGCAATGAGGATTTTTCATGCTGTATGTAGGAGTATAAATTTGTACAATCATTTGGAAAAGGGAATTAGTGTTATCTTCTAAAACTGAAGATGCACAGAAGTAAAAAGGGAACTTAAAAGCTTTATGTTAAGATGCTCACTAGAGCACAATGACAGATTTTCCTAAATATAGAAATAAATACAGAAAAGTAACTTTTATAAAACCAAAGGAAACCAGCCACAAATAGACAGATACCTACCTAAAGGAGGTCTATTCTGTGGGAAATCTGATTGGCTTAACACTATTAAAAAGGCAAGCCTATACTGTCTGCCCTTGAAAAGGAAAAAAAAAATATATATATATGTATATTTATGGTTATTTGAGCATATGTGACTTGGCTTCTCTATATAATATAGTCTAATTTTTTTCTATTGGCACCTCCACCTAAGTTAAGGCAGTCTCATTAAGATCATTTCCATAATTAGGATTTCCTAGGGAAAATAGAAACCTAAACTGAAGAATTTCTAAATAGAATGGTAATGATAATGGAATCTCTGCATATCACCATCCATGAATGCAAATAAATCTTTCAATACTCACATCAATAAATATGAAAATAATAAAATAAATTTCCTATTAGAAACTAGAAAAATATAAGCGAGAAGTGGCGGACTAATGAGTACAAAACTCTGCTATCTATGCTAAGTGAGTCATTGTGCAGCATATACATGAATTGCAATGACACACTGTATCCCACAAAAATAAATATAAGTAAAGGTGAAAAAAAAAAAGAAAAACAGTAAACTAGTAAATAATGTAAAATGAGATCACAATAGTAATAGAAAGCTTAAATGGATCAATTTTCATTTACAAAACCCGGAAACAAAGAACTTTGTAAAAAATACTCTCCTATTAAAAAGCATAAAGTGTGAAAGGGAACTCTACCAAAGTGCCAAAGGCTAGATAATTCTAATGTTATAGACTGTAGAAAAAAGAAACATTTAGAAGTGATTGTTATAATGTAAGTATGATATTAAAACCTAATATAAATAAACATCACACAAAAACTTATGATTATTTTCTGAGGATTACTAGAGACTCAGTTAGCACACTAAAAATATGTATAACCAATTGGATGATAATCCAGAAATGCAAGAATTGCCTAATATTAGGGAAACTATGAGTATAATTTAATACGTAAATAAAATGAAAGATAAAATTGTGATTATTGGCATATATACTAAAAACAGCTTCCATATACAACAATGCACATTTCTTAATCAGAAAAATTCAACAAAGTGTGACTTTGGGGATACTTCCTTAACAAGATAAATTAGACATAGTCTAACCTTCAGTTTGTAGTCAACTGATTTTTTTTTAAAATAGGAAATAAAGCATACTTTATTAAAATTTTAATTTTAATTGACAAATAATAATTGTATATACTTATGGGGTACAATTGATGTTTTCATGTAATCATTGTGGAGTGATTATATTGATCTAATTAATATATCCATCACCTCCCATACCTATCTGTCCTGTCTGTCCGCTCTCCCAGGGTGATGGAGACACAAAGGATTACTCAAAGCCCATTTCTTCTGAGCAGTGAGAGGCCCTGAAGGGTTTAATTTCCAGGAACTCTCAAGAGAGAAGCATTCCTTGGAAAAATTAACCCCAAACTGGGTTTTTTTTTCTCAGTATTTATTCTCCAGGCCAGAAAGTTACAGAAAAAGAGCATAGTTGGTTAGAAAAAGAGCACAGGTGGTTACAAAAAGAACAGTAAGATAATTGTCATGGCAACAATCATTAGGTTTAGCTGCACCAAGGACATCTGCCCTCAGAGGCAGCAATTTTGCTGTGTTACAATTCTTTATCTACAACAGAGACTTTAGCCCAGGGAAAGTTTTCTGTCTTTTGCAAGCTTAACATTTCTATGTGTAATTCTGAAAAGTTAGGCTATACCTGAAACTACAGGGCCTTGGAAGCTAGGCCCTGTGAAATACATTTGATTTATTAATGTTAGTACCCTCCACACTTATCTTTTGCTTGTAGTGAGAACATTTAAAATCTATTTTTTTAGCAATTTTGAAATATACAATATAGGTTTTCTATTTATTTATTTGTTTACTTTAATTTTACAATACAGTTTTTATTATTTATTTATTTTATGATGAATATTCATGAGATACAAAGCTGATTGTCATCCTTTCTGGCATGATGTGAGGGCCAGATTCCATACTAGCGGCATACCCATTACCAGAAATTGCTTTTGCATGCTGTGTCCCCCACCCAATTGTCTCCACCCCCCTCCTCCTCCGTCTTTCCCCCACACTACAGATTGTAGCCTAAGGAATGTTCTCTCTCTCTCTGAAAGTCCAATGCACTACTGTGGTCTTTCTTTCCTTCCTTCTTTTTCTCTTAGCTCCCACATATGAGTGAGACCATGCAGTATTTATCCAGTGCTTTGCTTATTTCACTCAACATAAGTTTCTCCAGGCTCATGCATGTTGTTGCAAATGGGAGTATTTCATTTTTTTTTTATGGCAGAGTAGTATTCCACGGTGTATATATACCACAGTTTCCTTATACAATCATCCATCGATGGACATTCAGGTTGGTTCTATGTCTTGGCTATTGTGAACAGAGCTGCGATAAACATGGGAGTGCAGGTATCCCTGCTGCATGATGATTTCCACTCCTCTGGGTATACACCCAGAAGTGGGATTGCTGGATTGTATGGAAGATCTATCTGTAGTTGTTTGAGAAACCTCCATACTGTTTTCCATAGTGGTTGTACTAATTTACAGTCCAACCAACTGTGTAGGAGTGTTCCCTTCTCTCCACATCTGTCCCAGCATTTGTTATTCACCATCTTTTTGATTATAGCCACTCAAACTGGGGTGAGGTGGTATCTCAATGTAGTTTTAATTTGCATTTCCCTGATGACTAATGATGTTGAGTATTTTTTCATGTACCTGTTAGCCATTTGTATGTCTTCCTTTGAAAAATGTCTGTTCAGCTCCTTTGCCCATTTTTTAATTGGGTTTTTTGGTTTTTAACTGTATAATTGCTTGAGTTCCTTATATATTATGGTTATTAATCCTTTGTTGAAGCATAGGTAGCAAAAATTTTCTCCCACTCTGTAGGTTGTCGTTTCACTCTGTTGATAGTTCCTTTGCTGTGCAGAAGCTTTTTAGTTTGATATAGTCCCATTTGTTTATTTTACTGCATGTGCTTTTGGGCTCATGTTCATAAAGCCTGTGCCCAGACCTAGCTGCTGATGTGTTTCACCTGTATTTTCCCTTAGTAATGTTACAGTTTCAGGTATTATTCTTAAATTTTTAATCCATTTTGAGTTGATTTTAGTGTATGGTGAGAGGTGCATATTGAGTTTCATTCTTCTGCATATGGATATCCAGTTTTCCCAGCACCATTTGTTGAAGAGGTGGTCTTTTCCCCAATGTAGATTTTTGTTTCCTTTGTCCAATATCAGATGGCTAGAAGTCTGAGGGGTGATTTCTGGCTTCTCAGTTCTACTCCACTGGTCTGAAAGTCTATTTTTATATCCGTACCATGCTGTTTTTGTTACAGTGGCTTTGTAGTATAATTTGAAGTCAGGTAGTGTTATGCCTCTGGATTTATTTATTTTGCTCAGGATTGCTCTGGCTATTCAGGGTCTTTTGTTGTTCCATATGAAAGGTAAGATTGTTTTTTCCATTTCTGTGAAGAATGTCATTGGTATTTTGATGTGGATTGTGTTGAATCTGTAGATTGCTTTGGGTAGTACAGACATTTTCACAATGTTAATTTTTTCAATACAAGACCATTGGAATATCTTTCCATCTTTTTGTGTCTTCTTTAATTTCTTTTAGAAGTGGTTTGTAGTTCTCATTGTAGATGTCTCTCACCTCCTTGATTAAATTGATCCCTAGGTATTTTTTTTTAATGACAATTGTAAATGGGCTTACTTTCTTTATTTCTCTTTCTGTTAGTTCATTATTTGAGTATATAAATGCAACTGATTTGGGAGCATTTATTTTGTATTCCGCAGCATTACAGAAGTTATTAACCAGCTCTTGGAGTTTTTTGATAGAATCTTCAGGTTTTTCTGTATATAGTATCATGTCATCTGCAAATAGAGACAGTTCGACTTCACTTTTCCAATCTGGATTCCCTTTATTTCTTTCTCTTGCCTGATTGCTCTGGCTAGTACCTCCAGTACTATGTTAAATAGAAGTGGTGAGAGTGGGCATCCTTGTCTTGTTCCTGTTCTTAAGGGAAAGGCCCTCAGTTTTTCCCCATTCAGAATGACACTGGCAGTGGGCTTGTCATAAATGGCTTTTATTGTGTTGAGATATTTTCCTTCTCTACCTAATTTGTTGAGAGTCTTTATCATTAAGGGATGTTGAATTTTGTCAAATGCTTTTTCAGCATCTATTGAGATAATCATATGGTCTTTATCCTTGATTTTGTTGATATGATGTATCACATTAATTGACTTTTGTATTTTGAACCATCCTTGACTCCCTGGGTTGAATCCCATTTGATCATAGTGGGATCATTTTTTAATATGTTGCTTTATTCTGATTGCTAATATTTTGTTGAGGATTTTTGCATCTAGGTTCATCAAGGATATTGGCCTATAATTTTCTTTCTTTGTTGTGTCTTTATCTGGTTTTGGTATCAGAGTTATGTTGGCCTCATAGAATGAGTTTGGCAGAACAGCTTCTGTTTCAGTTTCTCAGAATAGTTTGAGGAGAATTTGTCTTAATGCCTCTTTAAAAGTTTGATAGAGTTCAGCTGTAAAACCATCCAGACCTGGACTTTTCTTTGTTGGAAGATTGCTTATTAGCACTTCAGTCTCCTTTCTTGTTTTTCTGTTCATGTTTTCTATCTCTCTTGGTTCAGTCTTGGTAGTTTGTATGTGTCTAGAAACTTATCCACATCTTACAGATTTTCATGTTAGTTGTCATGCAGTTGTTTAGAATAGTCTCTAATAATTCTTTATATTTCTGTGGTATCCGTTGTAATGTTTCCCTTTTCATTTCTGATATTCGTTATTTGGGCCTTCTCTCTCTCTCTCTTTTTTTTTTTTTTTGTTAACCTAGCTAATGGTTTGTCTATTTTATTTGTCTTCTCGAGAAGGCAATTTTTTCTTTTATTGATCTTTTCTATTGTTTTTCGGGTCTCTATTTCATTTAGTTCTGCTCTGATTTTTAGTATTTCTTTCCATCTACTACCCTTAGTTTTGGACTGTTATTGTTTTTCAGATTCTTTGAGGTGTAGTGTTAGGTTGTTCATTTGAAGTCTTTTCATTCTTTTGGTGCAAACATTTATTGCAATAAATTTGCCTTGTAGTACTGCTTTTGCAGTATCCCATAGGTTTGGTATAATGTATCTTCATTTTCATTAGTTTCTATAAATTTTTTTTATTTTTTATTCAATTTCTTATTGGACCCATAGGTCATTCTGGAGCCTATTATTTAGCCTATTATTTCCAGAATTTTGCTTATTATTAATTTCCAATTTTAGTCCATCGTGATCTGAAAAGACACTTGGACTGATTTCAATTTTTTTAACTTTTCTGTGACTAGATTTGTGATCTAATATGTCATCTATCCTGCAGAATGTTCCATGAGCTGATGAGAAGAGAGTATATTCTTTAGTAGTTGGGTGAAATGTTCTGTATATTTCTGCTAAGTGCAGTTGGTCTAAGGTATAGATTAAATCCTGTGTCTCTTTGTTGACTTGTTGCCTGGAAGATCTGTCCCATACTGAGAGAGGGGTGTTCAGGTCACCCACTATTAATATATTAGGTCCTATTTCTTTCTTTATGTCTAAGAATATTTGCTTTATATATCTGGATGCTCCAGTATTGGGTGCATACATGTTTATGATTGTTATGTCTTCTAGCTGGATAGATTCTTTTATCATTATATAGTGGCCTTTGTCTCTTTTTATGGTTTTTGGTTTAAAGTCTATCTTGTCCGATATAAGAATAGCTACTCCTGCTCATTTTTGGTTTCCATTTGCATTATCTTTTTCCATCCCTTCACTTTTAGTCTATGTGGGTCTCTACAGGTGAGGTGGGTCTCTTGAAGACAGCATGTACTTGGGTCTAGCTTTTTAATCCAATCAGTCAATCTGTGTCTTTGAATGGGGAGTTTAGTCCATTCACATTTCGGTAGTTATTGACAAGTGTTGCTTAATTCCTGTCATTTAATTGCTTCTTGTTTTGATCATTTAAATATCTTTTGATCATTATTTCCCCTTTTGTTTTTCTTATTCAATATTAGTTCAAAATTTAAGGTGGCATGATTTAGTTTCTTTCTCTTTCTTGCTGGCATTTTTGTTTTAACAATGGGTTTTGCTCTTTCTTGTGTATTTGTGATAGTGGTCACCATTATTCAGATTCCAGATGAATGACCCCCTTGAGAATTTCTTGCAGGGCTGGTAATATAGTGGTGAACTCCCACAACTTTTGTTTTTCTTGGGAAATATACTATTTCTCCCTCATTTCTGAAGGAGAGCCTTGCTGGGTAAAGAGTTCTTGGCTGGCAATTTTATTCTTTTAGTATTTTGAATATATCATTCCACTTTCTTCTGGCCTGTAGGGTTTCGGTTGAGAAGTGTTCTGTTAATTTGATGGGGGTTCCCCTATAAGTGACCTGATGCTTTTCCCTTGCTGCTTTTAGAGTTCTCTCTTTGTCTTTGAGCTTTTCAAATTTAACTATAATGTGTCTTGGGGAGGATATTTTTTGATTGATTATGTTTGAGGACCTTTCAGCTTCCTGAATCTGAAGGTCTGTATCTCCCCCTACACCTGGGAAGTTTTCTGTTACTATTTCCTTGAGTAGGTTTTCAATGCCTTTTCCTTACTTCTCCCCTTCAGGAATAACCACGATTCAGATGTTAGAGCACTTGAAACTCTCTGTTATCTCTCTTAGATTTTCCTCATTATTTTTAATTCTTTTTCCTTTTTTTTCCTCTGCTTGAGTTATTTCAAAAAGACCACCTTCAAGCTCTGAAATTCTTCCTTCTGCTTGCTCTACCCTGTTGCTTTAGCTCTCAGTTGTGCTTTTTATTTCATTGAGTGAATCTTTCACTTCTAGAAGTTCTGCTACATTCTTTTTTAAGGTATTAATGTCTTTGTAGATTTCCTCCTTCATATTCTGGATATTTTTTTTGTTTCCTTGTGTTCTCTAATTGAGTCTTCTTTCATTTCTTCAAGTTTTCTTAAGATTATTGCTCTGAATTCTTTTACAGACATATCAAGGATCCCATTTCATGGAGTCTCACTTTGGTGCATTACTATATTCTTTCAATGGTGTCATTTCTTCTTGTTTATTTGTAATTAAAGTATTTTTGTTGATGTTTGATCATTTGGTAGAGGGTTTGCTTCCTCTATTACACTGAGGTTGGCTGTGGAGTGGCCCTGGATGCTACTGTGGTGGTGAATTGTCTTTGCTTGACAGTAGGTCTGGTGGTGGTTATTTTAAACCACTTTGGGTTCTGTTCCAGAATCTGTGGTTGTACAATGAACCCCCAGCAGTGTGTGGTTCTGCTGGGCCCATGCGGCACTCCCCTCCAAATCCAAGGAGGGCAGGTCACCTCTGCCATGCAGTTCTGCTGTGCTCACCTCTGGTGGGCCGAGGAATGTGGGCTAGCATTCCCCTCTGGGTCCAAGGGATGAGGGGGTCGCCTCTGCCACGTGGTTCTGCTGGACTCACCTCTGGTGGGCTGGGGCATATGTGCTGTTGTTCCCCTCATCCCCCAGGTCCAAAATCAGTAGTCAACTGATTTTTGACAAGAGTGCAAAGATAATTCAGTGGGAAAAAAATAGTCTTTTGGAAAAATAGTGCTTACCGAAGTGGATATCCACATGAATGAAGTTGAAACCCTCTTTCACACCACATAAAAAAAATGAACTCAAAATGGATCTAAGAACTAAATATAACAGCTAAAACTGCAAAACTATTACAATAAAACATAGGTATGAATCCTCACGATGTTAGAGTAGGCAATGGTTTCTTAGATATGGCATCAGAAGCACAAGCAACAAAATGGATGTTAGACATCATCAAAATTAAAAACCATCAAGACAGTGACAAGACAACCCACAGAACAAGAAAAAATTTTTGTATGATTCTGAGAATGAATTTGTATCTAGAATATATAAAGAGTTTTTACAACTCAATAATAAAAGACAAATAATCCTATTAAAAATAGGCAAAGAGGTAATCTGAGTAGACATTTCTTCAAAGAAGATATTCAAATGGCCAAGAAGAACATGAGAGATGTCCAAAATTATTATTTATCGGGGAAGAATAAAGCAATAATAAGATTACCACTTCACACCTACTTGGATAAATAAGTAAGTAAGTAAATAAATGAGATAAAGATAGTAAGTGTTGGTAAGGGTGTGGAAATATTGGAATCCTTATACATTGCTTGTGGGAATATAAAATGTTGCAGCCACTTTGGAAAATACTCTGGCAACTCTGTAAATGTTTAAACATAGAATTACTATATCATCCAGAAATTCCAGTTTACGGTATCCAGAAGAAATGAAAATGTATGTCCACACAAAAACTTGCACACCATTGTTCATAGCAGTCTTATCCATAGTAGACAGAAAGTGGAAACAACCCAAATGTCCATCAACTGATGAGTGGATAAATAAAATGTAATATAGCCACACAATGGAATGTTACTGAGTGATAAAAAGGAATAAAGTACTGATATATACTACAATATGGATGAACGTTGAAAACATTTTGATAAATGAAAGAAACCAATCAGGAAGGACTATATATTGTGTGATTCCATTTACATGAAATGTCCAGAACTTTTCTGTAGCATGTCTGTAGAAACAGAAATAGTGATTGCTTAGGGTTGAGGGGGGTATTGAGGATCTGAGGGCTAATGGCTAAGGGCTATAGGGTTTCTTCTGGGCAGTGATAAACATGTCCTAAAACTGATTATGGGGATGGATGCACAACATTGTGAATATAGTAAAATTCATTGAATTGAACACTCTAAATGTGTGAATTATATAGTATGTGAATTATATATTAGAAAAGCTTTCAAAAAATAGATTAACTTCAGTCCTAGAGCCAGAACCTTACTTAATGAGAAACCAATAGAGAAGCACTGTCTGAAGAAATTTCTGTAACGATGAATTGCTCTGGTGTGGTAGTAACTACCATAATGAACAGCACAGCTCCAGGGGCACTTCCATTAATATCAGAGACCAGAAAAGGATACCAAACATCTCTCAATTTTTTATCATTGTTTTGGAGGTATTAGGCAATGGAATTAGGTAAAGGACTACAATTAGATAAATTTACTTATAAGAAGAGAAAAGAAGAAAAACTCTCTACATGATAAAATTGTACACGTGGAGAAGCTAAGAGACTCAACATTAAAACTAAGACAAACAATTCAGATTAACATATGAAAATTAATTGCCTCTCTATATTAATACAGTAACCAGTATGATGATATAATCAGTATGAAGACATATACTTTTAACAACAGCAATAAAAAACTTAGGCATATACTTAACAAGAATATTCAAATATCAACATAGTGAAAATGTCCATACTACCCAAAGTGATATACAAATTCAATGCAATCCCCATCAAAATTCCAATGACATTTTTCGCAGAAATGGAAAGAACTATTCAGACATTTATATGGAATAATAAAAGACCACGCATAGCCAAACCAATGCTGAGTAAAAAATTGAAGCCGGAGGCATAACACTACCTGACTTTAAGCTATACTACAAAGCTATAATAACCAAAACAGTATGGTACTGGCATAAATACAGACACACTGATCAATGGAATAGAATAGAGAATCCAGAAATCAACCCACACACTTACTGCCAGCTGATCTTTGACAAAGGCACCAAGCCTATTCACTGGGGAAGGGACTGCCTCTTCAGCAAATGGTGCTGGGATAACTGGATATCCATATGCAGGAGAATGAAACTAGACCCATACCTCTCACCATATATTAAAATCAGCTCAAAATGGATTAAGGATTTAAATATACACCCTGAAACAATAAAACTTCTTAAAGAAAACATAGGAGAAACACTTCAGGAAATAGGACTGGACACAGACTTCATGAATATGACCCCAAAAGCACGGGCAACCAAAGGAAAAATAAACAAATGGGATTATATCAAACTAAAAAGCTTCTGCACAGCAAAAGAAACAATTAACAGAGTTAAAAGACAACCAACAGAGTGGGAGAAAATATTTGCAAAATATACATCTGACAAAGGATTAATATCCAGAATATACAAGGAACTCAAACAACTTTACAAGAAAAAAACAAGCAACCCGATTAAAAAATGGGCAAAAGAGCTAAGTAGGCATTTCTCTAAGGAAGATATACAAATGGCCAACAGACATATGAAAAAATGCTCAACATCACTCAGCATCCGGGAAATGCAAATCAAAACCACACTGAGATACCATCTCACCCCAGTTAGGATGGCTAAAATCCAAAAGACTATGAACGATAAATGCGGGCGAGGTTGCACAGAAAAAGGAACTCTCATACATTGTTGGTGGGACTGCAAAATGGTGCAGCCTCTGTGGAAAATGGTAGGGAGGTTCCTCAAACAATTGCGGATAGATCTACCATATGACCCAGCTATCCCACCGTTGGGAATATACCCAGAGGAATGGAAATCATCAAGTTGAAGGTATACCTGTTCCCCAATGTTCATCGCAGCACTCTTTACAATAGCCAAGAGTTGGAACCAGCCCAAATGTCCATCATCAGATGAGTGGATATGGAAAATGTGGTATATCTACACAATGGAATACTACTCGGCTATAAAAACGAATGAAATACTGCCATTTGCAACAACATGGATGGACCTTGAGAGAATTATATTAAGTGAAACGAGTCAGGCACAGAAAGAGAAACACCACATGTTCTCACTTATTGGTGGGAGCTAAAAATAAATAAATAAAATCACACAAACAGACACACACAAAAAAAACCAGGGGTGGGGGGAAGAAGATATAACAACTACAATTCCTTGAAGTTGATACGACAAACAAACAGAAAGGACATTGTTGGGTGGGAGGGAGGGGAGGGCGGAGGGAGGGAGGTTTTGGTGATGGGCCACAATAATCAACCACATTGTATATCGACAAAATAAAAATTAAAAAAAAACAAAAACAAATATCATTTTAGGAAATCTTTACAACATTCCTGAAAGACATACAAGCAGATATATAAAAGTGAAAAGGCGTTTCTTGTTCTTGCTTAGGAAGAACCAATAATGTAACAAAACCAATTCTCCTCAAGCTAATATATAAATGTGATGAAATAAAAATATTGAAAACTTTTAGAGATAGAGAAGTTTACATGGGGAAGTGACATCAGCAAGATTGCAGGATAGGAAGTCCCGGGCCTTTTCTGCTACAGAAACACCATTTAACAATGATATAAGTAATAGAATACCTTTAAGAGGAGTCCAGAATCCAGTTAGGAAGTTGCATTACCTCAGATGAGCACAAAATCAAGATAAGCCCCACAGAAACAGGTAAGAAGAACAATTTCACTGTTGTTGTATCAGCCCATCTCCCAAGCCAGCACAGCTCAGCACTGAGAGATTGTGACTCTTCCCTTGGAGGAGGGTGGGAGAGAGTGGGGGTATATGTCCAATATCGCTGACATTTCAGTATGCTCCCCGAGGGACTGGCTTCTATCTCGTCTTACACAGTGACTTGTACACAGAAAACTACAAGACATCAATGAAATAAAGAAGACCCAAGCAAATGGGAAAGACATCCCATGTCCATGGATTGGAAGAAACGATATTGTTAAAATGTCCATACTGTCCAAAGTGATCTACAGTTTCAATGCAGTTTCTATCAAATTATGATGACAATTTTACAGAAATATAAATAGCAATCATAAAATGCATATGGAACCATAAAGGCCTTGAATAGTTAAAAGCGATTTTGAGCAAGAACAAAGCTAGATGTGTTACACTTTCTGATTTCAAAATATACTACAAAGCTACATTAATCAAAATGATATGGTACTGGATTAAAGACAGACATATAAACCAATGAAACAGAATAGTATTCCTAGAAATAAGCTCACAGTCAACTCATCTCTTACTAGGGTGTCAAGCATACAAAATGGAAAAATTACAGCCTCTTCAGCAAATGCTGTTGGGAAAACTGGGTGTGCAAATACAAAAGAATGAAATTCAACCTTTATCTCTCACCATATACAAAAATTATCTGAAATGCATTAAAGATCTAGAATCATAAAATTCGTAGAAGAAAACATAGGGTAAGCTTCATGACATTGGGATTGGGAATTATCTCTTGGCTATAACAATAGCAAAATAAGACATTTGGACTACCTCATACTAAAAAGCTTCTTCACAGCAAAGAAAATGCCAGAATGAAAAGGCGACCTACAGAACGGGAGAAAATATTTGCAAACCATTTACCTGATAAGGCTTTAATATCCAAAATATACAAGGACTTCCTACAGTTCAACAGCAAAAACCAAAAACAAATGAAAAAATAATGACTAAAAAATCAGCAAAGGAACCGAATAGACATTTCTCCAAAGCAGACGTACAAATGGCCCAACAGGTATGTGAAAACATTCTTAACATGACTAATCATCAGAAAAATGTAAATCCAAACCATAGTGATAGCTCACCTTACACAATGAACATCTCATTTGTTAGGATGGTTATTAACCACAACAGCAACAACAAAAGAAAGAAAAGAGTAAAAAAGGAAAAAAATGCGTTGGTGAGGAGGTGGTACAGTAGATACAAAAGGTATCTATTGTACAATGGAAATGGGAAACAGAATGGAGGTTCCTCAAAAAATTAAAAATAGAATTACCATGTGGTGAAACATTCATGATTATATGTATCTAAATTAATTGATCAGGATCAATCTATCAATATGTCAGGATCCTGAAGTAATATATACACTCCCATGCTCATTGCAGCATTTTTCACAGTAGCCAAGATATAAAAACCACTTAAATGTTTATCAACAGACAAATGGATTAAAAAAATGTGGTATATACATACAATGGAATATTATTCAGCATTAAAAAAAAAAAAAGGAAATCCTGTATTATGTGACAATGTGGATGAACCTGAAGGACATTATGTTAGGTGAAATAACCCAATCGTAGGAGGACAAATATTGTATGATTCCAGTTTCATGAAGTATCTAAAATGGCCAAACTTGTAGAAACAGGAGAACAATGATGTTCAGGGGTTTGGGGGGTGAGGGAATGGGAAGTTGCTGTTTAATAGGTATAAAGTTTTAATTATACAAGATGAATAACTTCTAGAGATCTGCTGTACAACATAGTACCTATGGTTAACAATACTGTACTGTGAACTTAAAAATTTAAGAGGGTAAATCTCATGTTAAATGTTCTTTACCATAATGGAAAAAAAATCACATGAAAAATAAACATGTAAGACTAGTTTAGAAAACCTACAATAAAAAGAAATATGGGAATTGATGTATAAGAATTAAAAAAACATTTTATATACCATATTTAATTAAACAGAGTGATACTATCACATGAAATAAACTAAATACCAGTGGAAAAGAATAAAAAATCTAGCAGTATATCCAAGGTCATATAGTTTGATAAAAGTGGCACATAAAAGTCAGTGAAGGAAAAACATTTAAAAAACAATTGGTATTGGAATCAGTTTGTTTCAGAAAAAGATAAAATTAGATCTATGTCTCAATTCATACACTAAAATAAATTGAAGAGATTATAATTTTTCTTGTGATGAATGAAACCATACAAGTAATTGCATTAGAAAATGTATGCATGGAATACTGCCAATTCTCTTCAGCACTACTTTTGCTGTGTCCCACAAATTTTGATGTCGCATTTTCATTTTGCTGAATGCATTTTCGAAAATTTTCTTTAATACTTTCTCTTTGATCCGTGTCTTTTTAAGAAGTGTGCTATTTACTTACCACGTGTTTCAATATTTTTCCCATTATCTTTTTGTTTTTTCTTTTGTTTCCATTGTACTCAGGGAGCACACTCTGTATAATTGGAATTCTTTTAAATTTATTGAATTTTGTTTTATACCCAAAGATTTTTTCTACTTTTGCATTTGTCGCATTAATGTTTAAAAGATATGTATTCTGCCATTGTTGCGTGTTCTGTGTTGATTAGATACTGTAGGTTCGTGGTGTTGCTTAGTTTTTTCTACATTCTTTTTCTACATTCTTGATGATTTTTTATCTAGGTGTTTTAGCAATTGTTGAGAAATGTTGAAGTCCAAATATAATTATGGATATTTGTGCATACATATTTATAACTGCCATTTCTTCTTGGTGGATTAATCCCTTTATCATTACGTAATATACCTTTGTGTTTTTACAGTCTTCTCTGGACTTTATCTGATATTATTATAATTATTCTTGCTTTCTTCTGAATTAACGTTTGCATGGTATATCTTTTCCATCCTTTTATTTCCAATTTACCCAAATAGTTATATTAGATTTGTATTTTTTGCAGTACCATATAGTTGGATTATGCTTTTTATTCACTCTACCAATCTTTGTCTTCGAATTGGCATATTCCTACAATTTACATTTAGTGCAATTAGGTTGTATTAACACTGCCATTTTACTTTTTGTTTATTCTGCTTTATTTTTCTTTGTTTTATTTTTCCTGCCTTTCTTGTGGGTTACTTGAACAGTTTTTGAAGTTATATTTTTATTTATCTATAGTGTTTTTGAACATATATCTTTATGTAGATTTGTTAGTTGTTGCTGTAGATATTACAATATATATACACATAACATATGAAAGTCTGCAGATATTCACTTCTTACCAATAGAAACATTACTTCCTTTTATGCCTGTTTACATCCCCCCATTTATATTGTGTCTTAAATATTTCTTCTACATGTATGAAGAATCACATCAGACAGTGCTATAATTTTTGTATCAACTGTCAAACATAATTTTCTTAAAAATTATTATTTTTTAATGTACATGTAATAATTGTACATATTTGTGGGGTACAGAATAATATTTTGATATGTGTCTACACTCTGATAATCAACTCAGTCAAATTGGCATATCCATAACCACAAACATTTTTCATTTCTTTGTGATGAGAACATTTGAACTCCTCTTTTGTAGCCATTTGAAATTATACAATAAACTGTTAATTATAGACACCTAGCACTATTATAGAATACTAGAATTTATTCTTACTATCTAGCTGTAATTCTGTATGCATTAACCAGTGTTTTCCTATCCTTTCTCTCCTGTCCGTCCCAGCCTGTAGCAACATTAATTCTACTCTCTACTTCTATGAATTCACTTTTTTTTAGCTTTACCGTGTAAGTCAGAACATATGGTATTTATTTGTCTGTGCCTGACTTACTTCACTTAACATGTTTTCTTCCAGGCTCATCTATGTTGCCACAAATAACATAATTTTAGTCTTTTATTATGGCTGAGTTGTATTCAATTGTGTGTACATACCACATTTTCTTTATTCATCTGTTAATGGACATTGAGGTTGATTCTGTATCTTGGCTATTATAAACAATGTTTCAATAAACATGGGGGTGCAGACATCTACATCTCTTTGGTATACTGATTTTCTTTTGTTTGGGTAAATACCTAGCAGTGGGTTTCATGGATCATATGGTAGTTCTATTTTTAGTTTTTTGAGGAAACTTCATACTGTTTTCCATAATGGCTGTACTAATTTACATTCCACCAACAGTGTATAAGAGTTTCCTTTTCTCTGGATCCTTGACAGAGTTTTTTTTTTTTTTTTTTTGGTCTTTTGATAATAGCAGTTCTTACTGGGATGAAATGATATCTCATTGTGGTTTTGATGTTCATTTCCCTGGTGATTAGTGATGTTGAACATTTTTTCATGCATCTGTTGTCTATTTGTATGTTTTCTTTTGAGAAATGAAAATGTCTTTTGCCATTTTAAAATTGCATTTTTAATTTTTAAAAAATTTTTTGCTACTGAGTTGCTTGAACTCCTTGTATGTTCTGGATATTAATCCCTTGGGGGTGCATAGTTTGCAGTTATTGTCTCTTATTCTGCAGGTTGCCTCTTTGCTCTGTTGGTTGTTTCCTTTGCTGTGCAGAGGCTTTTAGTTTGATATCCCATTTGTCTGTCATTTTCATTTGTTGTCTGTGCTTTAAAAGTCTTTTCCATAAAATTTTTGCCAAGACCCATGTCTTGAAGCATTTCTTCTAGTTTTTCTCTAGTAGTTTTACAGTTTCAGGTCTTCACAGTTAAGGCTTTAATCCATCATCTGTCAAACATAATTTTAGAAATGCAGTAGTGGAAAGAAAATTAATTGTATTTTCATTGTATTTACAAATACTTTTGCTCTTTCCTTTGTCCTTTTTTCATTTATAATGTTCTGAGATTTCTTCTTTTATCATTTGCATTCTGTTTAGAGAACTTTCCTTAGCAATTCTTTCAGGGTCTACTAGTGTCAAATTTTCTTTGTGTCCCTTCAGGTCTTTATTTCCCATTTACTTCTGAAGGATAACGTCACTGAATATAGAATCTGGCATTGACATTTCTTTCAGCACATGAAAAATGTTGTGCCTCTGTTTTCTGGTCTCTTTGGTATCTGGTGAGAAACCCACTACCATGTGAATTTTTTGTGTGTGTTTGTGTGTGTGTAAAAAGGTGCTTATTCTCTCTTGCTGCTTTCAAGATTTTTTCTTTGTCTTAGTTTTCTAAAGTTTGGTTATAATATTCCTTCATGTGGATTTCTTTAGGTTTATCGTATTTGGGGCTTGTTCAGTTTCTTCATGTAGGTGTAGTTTTTTTTTTTTTCTTTCAAATTTTGGAATTTTTTTAGTCATTTTTTTTGAAATATCTTTTCAGCCCTACCCTCTTTCTCCTCTCTTTCCTGAACTCTAATGACAAAAATATTGGATCCCACAGGTCTCCAAGTCTCTGTCCATGATATTCAGTCTATTTGCCTCTTTTCTGATTATGTAATTTCTTTAGTTCTATTGTCAAATTCACTGCTTTTTCTTTTATTTGTTCTGCTTTTGAGCCTATTCAATGAGTTTTTTATTTGTCATTACATTTAAAATTTAAAAATTTTTATTGATTCATCTTCTGTTTCTTTGCTGAAACTTTTTTTTTCAGAGTTTCTTAATTTTTTATTTGATTCAAGTGTGTTTATAATTGCTTATTAGAGCATTTTTATGATGGCTGTTTTAGAGTTCTTATTAGAAAATCCTAACATCTGTGTTGTTAGTTTAGGATATTATAATAAAATACCATGGAATAAGAGTCTTATAAAATATGGAAATTTCTTTCTCACAGTTGTGGAGGCTATAAGTGTGTGATTAGGGTGCCAGCATGGTTGGGTTCCTGTGCGGGTCTTCTGTGCTGCAGATTGCTAATTTTTTGTTGACCTCATATGGCAGAAAGGGAGCTAGAGAGCTCTCTAGGGTTTCTCCATAAGTGTACTGTCTTACTCCATTTTGTGCCTCTGTAAGGAAATACCTGAGACTGTGTAATTTATAATGAACAAAGTTTACTGATTCACTGTTATGGAGGTTGAGAAGTCCAATATCAAGGTACTGGCACGTGGTGAGGGTCTCTTGCTGCATCAGGGGGGCAAGAGGGGGCCAAACTCATCCTTTTATAATGGCACCAATACCACCCATGAGAATGGAGCCCTCCTGGGCTAATAATCTTTTAAATATCATACCTCTTAATACCATTATAATGAAAATTAAATTTCAGAATGAGTTTTGGAGGGATGAACATTCAAACCACAGGAGGCACTAATCCCATTTATGAGGTCTCCACCCTCATAATTTAATTACCTTCCAAAGATCCCACCTCCTAATACCAGCACACTGAGGGTAAGGATTTCAACATACAAATTTTGGGGATACGTAAATATTCAGTCCATACATTCTGCCTGTGGCCCACAAAATTCATGTCCTTGCATGGAAAACACATTCATATAATCCCGACCACTTTCAAAGCCCCTGAACTCATTCTAGCATCAACTCTAAAGTCTAAAGTCCAAAGTCTCATGTAGATATCATCTAAATCTGATGTGGGTGAGACTTGCAATTTATTCTAAAACAAAATTCCTCCCCAGCTGTGAATCCCATTCTAAAAGAAAGAAGTAGGAAAGAAGGAAGGAGTATGGGTTCAATGAGAGTTCAAAACCTAGCAAGGAAACTCTATGAGATTTTAAGCCTTGAGAACAATCTCTTTTAGCTCTATACTGTGTTCTCCAGGCCCGCTGGAACTGTGGTTCTGCTTTTTGGACCCATTCGAGCAAAGGTCTCTCCTTCCAGGCCCGTTGAGGTGGCGATATCAGTTCTATAGCTCAGCAGAGTGCTGCCTACATTGTGACTCTCTGCAGTGTCCCCCACTGCCCCACGCCATGGGTCTCATTTGGAGTGGGGGTAATGTCCCCAGGATTCTGCCGGGTGGCCTCACCCCCACATCTAGCTCTATTAGGTGTTGGTCCTGCCCTTTGAAATTGAGGTGGATGCAGTCCCACCCCGAGGTCTGTGTACCATGGGCCTGTGGTGGAAGTAGCAGTGCTGATGATCTCTTAATTGCCTTTGGGGTTCTCTTCCTTGCCCTGAGAATAGGATGTGTTCACAGATAAACAGCTTTATGGCCTTGTCATGTAGAGTCTAATAAGTCTGACAGTCTTCCTTCATTTTGTCCTTTTTTTCCCTCTATTTCCTTTAGTCCCAAGTGGCAATGTTTCTGCTACTATAATTCCATTTCTATTCCTGGCTTTTGTTGATATGGTTGATTAAGTCCATGGTCCACAATGTACTTATTGCTTAAGAAAACAGTCACTGGCCACACCTTTAGTGCTCTTGCAAAAATACTTTCTCATTTTTTGCAACATGGGTCAGCGGAACATTTTTCAAATCTTTAAGTTCTGCTTCCTTTTAAATAAAAAATTCCGCCTATAAGTCATTTGTCGCTTCACACATTTTATTATAAGCAGTCAGGTAGAAGGCAAGTCACACTTTCAACACTTCACTTAGAAATATTTTCAGCTAAATGTACAATTTCCTTACTTGCAAGTTCTACCTTCCACAAAACGCTAGAACACAAACACAAGTCAACCAAGTTCTTTAACCTTTATAAACAAGGAAAATAACAAGGCATGTTATTTTCCCATTGTTCAATAACGTGGTCCTCATTTCCGTCTGAGACCTCATCAGAATGACCTCTACTGTCTACATCTCTGCCAACATTCTGTTCATGATTACTTAGGTATTCTCTGAGAAAATGGAATTGTTCTCTGCAGCACTCCTGTTTTCTTTCTGGGCACTCACCAGAATTGCCTTTAAAATTTAGTTCACAGCAATGTAGGATTCTTGTAGCATGCATCTCAAAACCCTTCCACCCTCTACTTATTACCCATTTCCAAAGCCCCTTCCACATTTCTAGGTGTTTGTTAAGCAGCACCCCCACTTCTCGGTGCCAAGTTTTGCTAGTCAATTCAAGCTGCCTTAGCAAAGTACCATAGACTAGGTGGTTTATACATAACAGAGGCCAAAAGTCCAAGATCAGGGTGTCCACATGGCCAAGTTTTGGTGAAGGCCCTCTTGCAGGTTTCAGACTGCCAACTTATTATATTCTCATGTGGCAGAAAGAGAGCTTGAGACTTCTCTGGTGTCTCTTTTATAAGGGCAATAATATCATTCATGAAGGTGGAGCCCTCATGATTTAATTACCTTTTAAAGGCCCCATCTCCTAATGCTACCAAATTGGTGGGCGAGTAGGGTGGGATTTCAACATATGATTCTGGGGGGGACAGAAACATTCTGTTCATAACATGTGCCATCCTGGAGTTAGTATTCTAGCTTCTGTGTCATCTTAGCGTTGGCCTCTGCTTATTGTCTTTTTTCTTTCAGGTTGAGATTTTCTTTGCTCTTGCCATGATGAATGATTTTCATCTAACCTCAACTTTTTGTGTACGAGACTCAGAATCTTCTTTGAATATTTTGTTATAATTGGCTTTCTCTGACATTGCTGTTGTGTGGAAAATGTGTGCCACCTCAATACTCCCACTGGAAATCCAGGTTACCCACTCAGTTTCCATAGAGACCCAGGCAGGCAGAGGGCTTCTCATTATTTCTGGCAGATGGGAGTTCAAGTTCACCACCAGGCCTAATGCTGATACTACCCTGGCGTGGTGGAGCAGGAGTACCTAATCACTGCTTCCAACATTGCTTCCACTGACACTGCAGGGTGATGAACTTGCTGCCAGGGGGCAGAGGCGAAAGTCCTGATGTGGCTTTCTCTGATCTCCCAAACTGGGAGATGGAAGTGTGCCTCATTCCCATTGGGTGGGATGGGAGTCAGGTCCCCAGGTAATTTTCACTAACACCGTGGAGGAGGGTGCTGTTACCATCTGACTGGGATGAAATTCCCAGCTACTCACTCAGCCTGTTGTGACATCACTCTGGTGGAGGAGTTGGGGATTCTTGTTACAAATAGTGACAATGGAAGCTTAGGATCTTTGTTTTGCCTTTGCTGGTGGATGTGTGATGGGGCTATGGTTTTTTTCTGTAGAATTTTGCTGTATAAGAGTGGCATAAAATGACATAAAAGTTTTCTCTCTTGCTGGGCTTCCCTTTCCTAGGTCTTTGGCTGGAGAGAGCGGGCTTTTATCAATACCTTCTTTCTTCTTCTTCCTTCCTTTCCTCTCCTCTCCTCTCCTGTCCTCTCCTCTCCTCTCTCTGCCTTCTTTTTTCCTTCCTTCCATCCTTCCTTTTTTCTTTTTTTGTGTTGATTGAAATGTCAGGGTTGGCATTTCCATGTTGCTGGCTTCTCTAGCACTCTATCTGGGGTATCAAGTAAAAAAATAAAACCTATAGTACTCACCGATGTATCTTTAAGTTTCAGTTCCCTAACAATCTTCCTTCTCTCAACTCTTCAGAGCCTTCTTATGTTTGTTTGATATATAACATGCAGTGGGTTTAGCTGTACTTAGTAAAAGGAATAGGGACAAGTATGTATGTCTGCTACATCTTTCTGGAAGTGGGAGTCCAACTCATCAGTTGTTAAAAACAATATTTCCTAATTCTGTCCATTGAAAAGGTCTCCTAAGGAACGACCTTCAAAAGTAATGAGCATTCCTAGTGCCCGGATCTTGGTTTTTGAGTACCATTATCTACTAAATGAAACTTGATTCCTTGGGAGAAATTTCTAAGTCTAGGTCAGAGAAAGAGCAAGCTGATCCCACAAAATCCTGCTGCACCACAAAGCAAGGAAATGTTCAATGTCTGATGTGAGCATGTAACATGGATGTAAGTGTTGTACTGAAGGAGTGACCAATTGCCAAATTTGGTACAATTTGACATCATTGAATAAAAAATGTAATGAACCACTGAATAAAAAGAATCCATGCGTTCATATTGATTCTAGTGAGGGGAAGGGAAGCCTCTTTTTACAGAACAATGGCCAGTTAATAAATTTATAAAGAAGAGTAGAATTAGAAAAATCATCAATCGTAGCCCACAACTTAAGAATTTGCAAGGAACATCAATGAATCCTAAAGCCATTGGAGAGATTGCTGGGAAACAAGACATACACACCGTTTTGAAGTACCACCCCATAGAAGACGTATTAATTTAAAGGTGAAAATAGATGACTTTTTAGTGAAGAAATCTGACAAGCACCATATTATCCAAGTGTTCGACTTAACATTATTATAAATGGGACAAAGACATGATGTACCTCTTAATGTAATGCAATCAGAAATACCAAAAAAAAAAAAAAAAAAAAACCGTCTATATAAATTCTTACCAAAAACGTTGAGCTGGAATTTAGTTACAAGGAAACAAAGCCATATTGTGGAACATTTACAAGGCAACTGGTCAGGACACTTTGAAAATGTCAACATTATACATGTAAAAAATTAGTGGGTGGCTAATGTGGGAAATTATGCAGACATGGCCTAAGTAAGGTGGAGGTGTTGATGAAAGATTAGCCAGCATCACATCAAGACAAACATTTTGTGGATGCTTCACAACTAAACTGTCAGTGTTATCTATGTGATGAATTCATAAACAATTGAATTGTTTTCTTTGACACCCCTAGAAGACAGTTTTCAGACTGATCTCTTTGCTAGCATCTCCATATCAATAGGTTATTTTCCAATCACCATGCTAATGGAAGAGCAGACCAGAGAGACTGGAGGTGCAACGGTGCAATACGTTCCCTTTGAAGTGACATTCATCATTTTTGCTCTCATCTCATTGGCCCAAGTGATTTACCTGGCCATGCCTATCTTTAAAAAGGAAGGGTTCCTGAACTATAAGAGAACTGAATATTGATAAACAGGGATAACGCCTATTATGGAGAATAGTAGCAAAACTAAACACAGAGGAAATTCATATTCTCGAAAAAATTTGCTATTAGAAAAGTAAGAATGAAAAATATATGAATAAAGCTTTCAATTTAAAGTGTTAAATTTGCAAAACAAGAAATGTAAGGAAAATGGAGGTAATAATTAAAAAGTATAAATTAATAAACAATAAAATTAATAAGCAACTTTAAGAGCTGGTTTGTTGAAAAATAAATGGGTAGAAAGTATAATTAGGCAAAAAGAAGAGAACATGTTATGATATTAAAAAGGATATAACTGTGGTCTTGGAGAAGATTTAAACAAGCAAGCAACAAACTGATAAAGGCAAATTTGATGACAACTCCAAAGGAAATGAGCTGTTTTTTTTTTTTTTTTTTTTTAAAAAAAAAAAACTGCAACTGTTTTCTAGTACTTATCTGGATATATCAGTATTCTCTTGACCGAGGCAATTGAAAAAATATAGCGGTAAATGTGATGTGATTATATTCTGTCTTTCACAACACTGAATT
The DNA here is from genome assembly GCF_027409185.1 of Cynocephalus volans. NCBI lineage: Eukaryota > Metazoa > Chordata > Mammalia > Dermoptera > Cynocephalidae > Cynocephalus > Cynocephalus volans. The sequence continues at coordinate 110,577,679 of NC_084472.1, forward strand.
CAAAAGTTTGTGTTCACCAAAAACAAGTTCGACTTATTAAACAAAGGAAAAAAATGTATATATGTAGTTTACAAAAAAATTTTGAATGGGTTAGTTGCCACAGTGTTAGGTATACATAGTTTTAATAGAGAATTATTTGAAATGTTGCAGGAAGACAATTTATATGCCAATACAATTGTTCTAAAATATAGCAAAAACATGTAACTTAATTTTAGTTAGTACCCTAATATTTATTCAGCAACATTTATTTGCTCAACTATGACAAAACACACACACATAAGCAACAGGCCCATCTTCCTCAAAGCTATACACTTCAGAACAAATTTTATTAATTTTGATAGTATATTAATAGAATTTAAGTTTGATTAAGGAATGTAATGATGGCTTAATATGAAGTAAAATATTAATGAAATGTATTGCATCAATAGGTCAAAATATAAAAATTATCATTTTGGTATGTTTCAAAAAGGCATTTGATAAAAATTCAACGCCATTTTAATAAAAGCTTTAGTAAATAGGAAAACATAAATGGATGTTTCTCAACATGATCTAGAATACACATCTTGAACTGATTACCACTTAATGATGAAATAGTTGAAGCTTTCCAATGAAAAATGAGGGACAAGGTTCACATACCTGATATCACCATTGCTGCTTAATGTTATCCTGGCATTTTTAAGCAATTACACATAGAAAGAGATTATTGATAAAAAGGAAAAATTAGAACGTGTTACATTGTGACATCAAAGGACGTATCTAAACACAGTACTCAGAATCTCTTTAACAGCAAGCCTCTCACTGAGTGTTTTTCCTTTTTATGCATATACTATAATTTCATCTGGGATTTTATTTATAATTTTAGATATAAGTATACTTTGAAACACCACATTTAAAAGATTTGGAATTCAATTTTCATAAACAATAAATAGTGCTACAAATTGAGTACATTAAACATTGTTTAAAATCATGTTATTAAATATTTTTATCAAATCATTCTTCATAAATCATTATTGATCTCCTGGATTTCATTGAGAATACAATCCTATATAGTACAGCACATTGTACAAGTAAAGGGATGCAGTATATTAATTACATCCACTAGTTATTAAAAATAATTTTTCTTTTTCAGTTTGTTTACATGGGCTCTGATATAAAGGCTGTAACACAGAAGGTTATTGAGATAATTGGCCTTGTTAACACTGTAAGTGCTTAAAAACTCTCTTGTTTATATATTTTGTAAAAAATATGAATTAATGTATATCATATTTTACTGTGTTCTTGGAGAGTTTCCATAACAAAAAACTGTATTAAATATGTTTTTATAAAATTTTAATGTAATGTATACATTTATATAAAAAATTTTATTTATCTTCTTTTTTTAGATGCTTACCCAGTTAAAACTGACTGTTGTAATATCTTCCATTGAAATCTGGTCAAACAAAAACAAAATTTCTACTCTAGGGCTTCCTGATAATGTATTATTTAGATTTTTAGAATGGAGAAATGACCATCTTAATCTTCAACAACATAATATTGCATACTTACTTGCGTAAGTGTACTATTCTGCATTTTATATCATTAAAGTAATAACCAAAAATGACTTAATATGTTAATTATGAAAAATAAACATTTACTTTATACATATTGTATTTAACAAATTGATAGATACCATGGATTGAAAAAATGTAAGCTAGGGTTCTCGTCCTCAAGGAGCTAATGTGAGGCAAGATTTAAAGTTTTATCAAACAACATAAACTTACCAGTAAAAGTAAAATTTCATAAAAAGTATTAAAATAACTAAAAGAGTTTAATGATAAGTGGTACAATTTCTCTGATTTCCTTTGGCTTATAAACTTTTACTACCAGTTATATCTTTACATTTCTGCCTCTCATCTAATTAATTCTATTATTTTTATTTTCTAATAAAATGAGCATATTGAATGTCATACCATGTATACTCTAATGTGCAACAAAATTTATTAATCTTTACTGTATAATTGAATAGTGAGTTCACAGAAAATTGAATGATCAGGGCTATAAATGTAGAGGGAAATAGAATGAAAACTGTAACTATTATTGTGATGGCATTTTGCATAAATTATTATATCCTAATTATATTTCTGGATCTTTAACAAATTGAAAATTGAAGAATGTGTATTAAAATATCTTTAACATTGAAGCTTTGAGAAAAATGTATATAAATAGTATAATTCAGAGTAGCATGAGGCTTAGGGCATAGTAATTGTTCAATAATGTTTGCTGCTATGAAAATTATTTCTATAGCTAACAATACTTTAAAATATTAAAAATTGTTTTTTTTAGCTTCAAGAAACATCCTACCTTTACAGGAGCCACATTTTCTGGAAGTGTATGTGATAAGAATTATGCTGCAGGAATTGCTCTGGTATGTAATTATTATCCAGTTTGCTCACAATTTTCATGTTTAAATTTTCATAAATATTTTAAGCATGCATAAATACATTACTTAGTTTATTCATCCCTTTATACCTTTTATATTACTAATTTGGAACATAGAAATTAAACTGTATATCATTGCATTAAAAATAGAACACGAAAAATTTGAACATCATGGTGCTGTAATTTTATAAAATTATATTTGGCCTTTGTAAGTCAAATTTTAATATTTTTGAACAGTGGTATGCTGTGCTTCAGTATTTATTATATAGCCCGTGCAATTTTATGTTAGTTATTAAACATGTCAATTATCAATTTTTCTTTCTAATTCAATAATTGGTGTATATTATGTGCCTTTTCATTAAATGATATTCATTGTTTATTTTTCTGTTTTAAGGTAATTATTTTATTGCAGCATTCTTTATTACATGTTTGGGAGGAGCAGAGTGAGGTAGGAAAGAATAATCATGGAATGTTTATATTTTATGTTTGAGGAAGGGAGAAGACGTTCTTACTATAGAGTCACGTTCCTTCTACTGCCAAGTTATATAAAAATTGAAGTTAGCTAACTTGAGAGTACTTCAGAAAAGGAAGTATACACTATACAATGGCATTCACATAGGTGTCTTGGATTCATTAATACATTTTAAAATGAGTTTTATATACTTTTTTTGATTACAGTAAATTTTGTTCCATTTTATAACTGATTATAATTCTTAGTTAACTCTTTGTCTTACATTTAGTATCCAGAGGGCTTTTCCTTGGAGTCATATACTGCCATGATTGTGCAGTTACTTGGCCTTAATCTGGGATTAACTTACGACAACACCGACACCTGCTATTGTTCAGGAGATGTTTGCACAATGACGCCAAAAGCAGTGTAAGATAATTTTCTTTATTAAATACATGCGTTTTTTTGTGTGTGTGTTAGGAAAATTCGCATTTCAGTTCATTAAACCGAAGTAATTGGCAGTTATAGAACACTGTAGCAAACAACTGCAGAATATATTTTCTTTTCAAGTACAGCTAGAACACGTAGCATAATAGGCCCAGAACTCTCTACGCCTGGGGAAATGCTCTTCCTCCTTCTTGCCTTCCAGAATCTGGATTGTATTTTTCTCTCCTGAGCAGCACAAGGGAACCCTCTGGGGACAAGTCATATAAAATTGCATAATTTGAGTGATTCTGAAAGATTGGTATACCAAAAACTATAAAACATCGGTGAAAGAAATTGAAAACGACACAAGTAAGTTGAAAGATATTCCATGTTTATGAATGGAAAAAAATCAATGTTATTAAAATCTTCATACTACTCAAAGTGATGTACAGATTCAATTCAATCCCTTTTAAATTTCCAATGTAACTTTTCACAAAAAACTGAACTCTTACAGCCCTGAGTAATGGGAGGGTCATCCCTGAAAAACCTCTGAAATGCCTTTGGGGCCATTCTCCCATTGTCTATATAAATAGAAACTAACTTCCTTCTATTTATATGAATCTCTTTAGCAAATTGTCACTTGGCCACGCCCTTAGAATTATCTCCCCAAAATGCTTTTTTAAATTTTTACCTAACCAGGCTTAGAGTTTCCAAATCTTTCCATTTTGCTTCCCTTTTAAGTATAACTTTCATCCCTACTTCATTTATCTTTTCTGTCATTTTACTGTAGCATCCAGAAGAAGCCTTGCAGCACCTTGAATGCTTTGATGCTTAGATATTTCTTTCACCAAATATCCTAGTTAATTGCTTTCAAGTACTGTCTTCCAAATGCCATTGGACATGGACACAATTCCACAAGTTTTTTGTTTTCCTTGTATAACAAGGATATCCCTACTCTAATTTCCAATACCTTGTTTCTCCTTTCCATTTAGACCTCATCAAAATGGCCTGTATGTTCATATTTTTACCAACATTCTGATCACGGCAACTTAATTAATCTCTAAGAAGTTCCAGAATTTTCCTACATTTCTTTTCTTCTTCTGAGCCCTCATTAGAATCATCCTTAATGTTCTATTCACAACAATTGAGGCTTTTTCTAGTCTTTTCCTCCAGATTTTTCCAGCCTCTACCCAGTACCCATTTCCAAAGCTGCTTCCACATTTCAGGTATTTGTTAGAGGAAAAGCCCTACTTCTCAGTGTCAATTTTCTGGTCTTAGTCCATTTTGTACTGCTATAACACTACATGAGACTGAGTAATTTATAAAGAACAGGGAGTTATTTTGTTCACAGTTCTGAAACTGGGAAGTTCAAGGTTGATGGGTCCACATCTGGCAAGTGCCTTCTTGCTGCATCATTCTGTGGTGCAAGGCAGAAGGGCAAGAGAACATTCACACATGCAAGAGAGGGCACTAAACTCATTTTTAAAACAACCCATTCTCATAACAAACCTACATCCAGAATAATGACATTAATTTATTTATGAGGGCAGAACCCTTATGACCTAATCACCTCTTGAAGGTCCCACCACAACACTATTGCATTTAGGGTTTAAGTTTCTGATGCATGAACTTCTGGGGACACATTTAAGCCATAGCAGTGGTACACATACACATTTCAGCCTAAACAAGGAGAAGGGAATTCTGTCATTTTTGAAAACCTGGATGAACCTGGAGGTATTATGCTAAGTTAAATAAGACAGGAACAGAAAAACAGCCTGTACTGCATGATCTCACTTATATGTGGAATCCAAAAAATTCAAACGCATATAAATAGAGAGTAGAGTGGTGGTTACCAGGAGCCACCTGGTGGGGAATGGAGAGATGTTAGTCAAGGGCTACAGAGTTTCATTAGACAGGAGGAGTAAGTTTTAGAGACCTACTTTAGTTAATAATAATGCAATGTATATTTCAAAACTGCTAACAGGTAGATTTTAAACATTCTCACCACATGCAAAAAATGATAAGTATGTGAGGTGATGGATCTTAATTAGCTTGTGTATTAGTACATTTTGTGCTGCTATAACAGAATACCTGACACTGGGTAATTTATAAAGAAAAGAGGTTTGTTTGGCTCATGATTCTTGGACAGCTGCATCTGGCACAGGCCTCAGGCTGCTTCTACTCATAGTGGAAAGTGGCAGGCAGCCGGCGGGTACAAGCAGATCACATGGTGAGAGGAAGTGAGAGAGAGAGAGAGGAGGTGTCAGGGTCTTTTAAACATCCAGCTCTTGTGGGAACTAATAGAGTGAGAATTCACTCACTACCTCCACCCCCAGGGAGAACATTAATCCATTCATGAGGGATCTGCTCTCATGATTCAAACAGCTCCCAACACTGTCACATTGGGGATTAGATTTCCACATGAGTTTTGGGAGGACAATACATCCAAACTCCATTATTCCACCCCTGGCCTCCCAAAACTCATGTCACTCTCATGTACAATATACAGTCATCCCATTGCAACAGTCCCAAAAGTCTTAGCTTGTTCCAGCACAAACTTAAAAGTCAAAGTCTCATCTGAGACCAAAGGCAAAACTCCTTCCAGCTGTGAACCTGTAAAAATCAAAAACAAATTTACTGCTAAGATACAATGATGGAACAGACATTGGGTGCACATTTCCATTCCAAAAGGGAGGAATAGGCCAAAAGAAAGGAGAAAAAGGCCCCAAACAAGTCCAAAACCCAGCAGGGCAGACATGAAATCTTAAAGCTCCAAAATAATATTCTTTGACTCCAAGTCTTGCATCCTGGGCACAATGGGGTACTTGGGCCCCCAAAGCCTCGGGAAGCCACCCCCACATCTCTGCTGGGCACAGCCCACTAGGCTGCGTTGGTGCCTGTGGCTTTTTCAGTTGGACTTTGCCAGTGGCCCTACTAGTATCGTGGCACCAGCCCTGCTGCCTTGGCTTTACTAGACATTTCCCCATTGGGGACTCTCTGTGGGGGCTCTGACCCCACTTTTCTGCTCTGCATTGCTCTAGTAGATAGCCTCCATGGTGGCTTTGCCCCTGTGGCAGGTCTCTGCCTGGGCCCCCAGGCTTTTCCATACATCCTCTGAAATCTGGGTGGAGGCTTCCACACTTCCACTGCCCTCACACTCTGCCAACCTGCAGACTTAACATGATGGGGATTCCACTAAGGTTTCCAGCTTGTGCTCTCCAGAGCTACTGCACAAGTCACACTTGGGGCTGCTTGAGGCAGGGCTGCTCTAGCTGGAGTGGCTGGGATGCAGGGAGCATCCTGAAGGCAGTTGCACCCTGGGTCTGTCCTCCAGAACAACTCTGTCCTTCTAGGCCTCTGGATCTGTGATGGGAGGGGTGCCCTTCTTGATTTCTGAAATGCCTTCAGGGCCTTTCTCCCATCCTCTTGGCTATTAGCACCTGCTGCCTTATAGCCATGCTAATGTCTTTAGCAATTAGTCTGTTCACTGCAGCCTTGGATTTTTTTCCTGCTCTCAGCTTCCCTACCACATGGCCAGGTTGCAAATTTTTCAAATCTTTATGCTCTGCTTCCCTTTTAAATTCTGGCTTTCCATCATGCCTTTCCGGCCATAACTCAGCATAGGTTGTTGCAAGTAGCCATGCAGCTTCTTTAATGCTTTGCTGCTTGGAAATTTCTTCTGCCAAACTTTCTTGTTCACAGCTCTTAAGTCCCACCTTCCACAAAGTCCTACGGCATGGACACAATGCAGTCAAGTTCCTTGCTATGGTGTACCAAGGGTGAACTTTTGTACAATTCCCGATAAGTTCCTCATTTCTATCTGAGACCTCATCATCCGCATGGTCTCTACTGTCCACATTTCTATCAATGATTGGTCACAACCATTTAACCAATCTCTAAAATATTCCAAACTTTCCCTTATCTTTTTATCTTCTTCTCCAAAGAAGAAGATAAAAGTCCTCCAAACTCCTCCAACCTTTGCCCATTACCAAGTTCCGAAGCCGCTTCCACATTTTCAGGTATCTGTATAGCAACACCCCACTTCTCAGTGCCAATTTTCTGTATTAGTCCATTTTGTGGTGCTGTAACAATGTCTGAGACTGGGTAATTTATACAGAACAGAGGTTTATTTGGCTTATGATTCTGGGACAGCTGCATCTGGTGTGGGCCTCAGGCTGCTCCTACTCATGGCGGAAAGCAGCAGGCAGCCGGTTAGGTACAAGAGATCACATGGTGAGAGGAAGCAAGAGAGAGAGGGAAGGTGCCAGGGTCTTTTAAACAACAAGCTCTTGTGGAAACTAAGAGAGTGAGAACTCACTCACTACCCCCACCCCCAGGGAGAGCATCAATCAATTCATGAAGGATCCGCCCCCATGACTAAACTCCCAACACTGCTACATTGGGGATCTGATTCCACATGAGAGGACAATATATCCAAACTCCATCAGCTTGATTTAATCATTCCACAATATATACATACATTGATACATCGCATTTTAACTCATAAATGTATACAATTATTATTAGTCAATTAAAAATTTAAAATGCTTTAATACCTGTAAAAAATTGGGATTGTACAATATAAGGATTAATGGCAAAATTAATGCTACTAATTAAAAATTTTAATTTTAATTTATTTAGAATGACATTAAATAGCAAAGAAATAACACCATGACACATTGAGAGATTGCTGAATAAAGGGAAAAACTTTCTGTTTTAGTGCCACTGGCAGCAACTTTTTGCTTTTTCACAAACAGTGGTCCCTACATTTCCATTTTCATTGGTTCCTGAAAATTATATGCCCCCCAGTTCTCACTGTTCCACATCATTGCCAAGACTTTATATGCTCAGTATGGTCAATATGAGTCATTTTAGTGGATGTGTTGGTTTTATCTGTACTTCGTAGAAGCTAATGTTGTTGAACATCTTTTCATATTTCATATCCTTACTACATCTTCTTTGTTGATGTGACTATTTAAACCTTTTATTCACTTTTTTAAAAAAATAAAATTTGAGATTTTTGTGCTTGTAATGAGTTGTAATGTTTGTTTATATATTCTGGCTATGATTTCTTTACTAGATATGTGATTTTCAACTATTTCCTTCCAGTATGTGGCTTGTCTTTTAATTTTCCTTATATTGTCATCTAGTTTTGAGAAAATATATTTAATTTTTATTAAGTCCAATTTTTCTATTTATGTATCATAGCTTTATAGCTCTTATATTCAGTTTTATAATACACTTTGAGTTTATTTCATGTATGTCTAACTTCATTTCTATTTTGGCATATGGACTTATAACTATTCAAACACCGTTTGTTGAAAAGACTAACATTTCCCCCACTTAATTGCCTTGGCAACTATGTAAAAAATCAACTGACCAGAAATGTGTGTATTCTTCATTAAAATCTGTATTCTATCAGTCTGTATATATGTCCTTATGGAAAAGCACACTGTCTTTATTACTGTAGCTTTATATTGAATTTTGAAATTAAATAATGCAGGCCCCTAAGTTTCTTATATTTATCAAAATTGTTTTGGCTGTTCTAGACCACTTACATTTTCACAGACATTCTATTATCAGCTTTCCAATTTCTACACAAAAGTTCGGCTAGGATTTTGATAAGTATTGCATTGTTCAATATCAAAGTTAAATTTCAGGAGAATTATCATCTTAACAATATTGTGTCTTTTGATCTTTGAATATAATATATGTCCTCATTTATTAAGGTCCTCTTTAATTTTTTTCAGTAATGTGTTTTGCTTTAAAGTTTACCAGGGGCTGGCCCCGTGGTGCACTTGGGAGAGTGCAGCGCTTGGGAGCACAGCGGCGCTCCCTCCGCGGGTTTGGATCCTACATAGGGATGGCCGGTGCGCTCACTGGCTGAGCGGGGTGCGGACGACACCAAGCCAAAGGTTGCGATCCCCTTACCGGTCACAAAAAGGACAAAAAAAAAAAAAAGTTTACCAGTCTTCTACTTCTTTTGTTAAATTTATCCTTGAGTATTCTTTTATATGTTATTATGCATAGAATTGTTTTGTTCATTTTATTTTTAGATTGTTCTCTGCTACTACATAAAAACATGATTAAATTTTGGATATTGACCTTGTGTGCTGCAAATGATAAATTTGTTTAGAAGTTCTGGGAAACTTTATTTGTTCATTTCTCATGATTTTCTATAAACAAGATCTTCTTGTCTGTGAATAAGAGCAGTTTTATTTTTTCTTTTCCATCTATTTGCATGTAACTTACTTGTATTGCTTCATCGCACTTAAAATAACTTTAGTCCAATGTGAATGAAATGGTGAGAGTGGATATCCTTGTCTTGTTCCCAATCTTAGGAGAAAAGCATTCAGTTTTTCACAATGCTAGTTCAAACTATAGGATAACGTTAGCTGCAGTTTTTTTTAAAAGTATTTTTTTTCTAAAACAGCATCCATTATTCCCTTGTGTATTGTGTTATTTTTCTTCATCTTTACATCATCATCATGTGGTTTCACTAATCAATGGTTGTGCTCTCCGAATGGGCAGAAGACATTTCCCCAGTCCTGGCTGAACATATTTCTTTCAGGGGGGAAGGAATGTCTCAAGTTGACAGAGACAAAGAGATTTCTATAGCTAGGCCTTTGTTGTTGCAGAAGCTCTCATGCCTATGTGAGACAGAGAGTGATTTCTTGGCTGTGCATTTGTTGTGACAGAATCTCGATTGCCAGTGTGACCCCACCACCTGGTGACTGTCAGTGGTAGATGGTAACCTGAGGCAGGGGTCATGAGAACACTTCCTTTGATCTAATTTATGTCCCTTGCTGGTGGTTCCAGGCTTACCTGGTGTTTTCAGTGGGACTTCCATTTGACCTGGAGCAGGAGTGAGCCTACCTGGGCCACCCTTTATTGCCAGATGGTGGTTCTGAAAACATTAAGCCCGGGTCATTAGTTTTGTTGGGTGGTGAGATGTAAGATGCCAAGCTACTATATTGTCCCTTCAGTCCTGGGAACCCAAACCTGTTTACCTCTTTTTACTTTTCAGAACTCTCCTCAGGTTGCTTCTTGTTTCTTGCCTTCTTTTCAGATTTTATACTTGTACTTTGTGAAGAGAATCAGGGAAAAATAAGTCTATGCTGCTTTTTCTGGATGGGAAGTCTAGAACTGATTTTTGTTTGAAAAATATGTAATTATGGAGAGCATAAACTCTAAAATATGCTATTAAAGTTAATACTAATATGTTTATATTAGCATTTAGAGAAACAATACAAAAATTGAATTACATATACCCAAAATAAAGAATAACGGTTCCTATGTTTAAAGATTTAACAAAGGTCATAGGTTAGCTATATACTAGGTCTTGTATAAAACAGGGTAATGGAGTATGTAATGTTTTCACTTTTTTCCTTCATGGAATTAAAAAAGTGTTAAAACACATTAGCAATACAATAAATATATATTTTTAAAGTGTGCTTGTTTCTCATGAAGAGTAATGCTCTTTAAATCTTTCTTAAAAATACATTAGGGGAAATGTGGAGATATGCGACATTAATTTTATCATGCACATATATTTATATTTTAGGTACTCTGGGGGTATAAAAGATTTTAGCACCTGTAGCTTGGATGAGTTTAAATATTTTGCTTCGCGTTATGGCCTTGACTGTCTTCGGGAAAATCCTTTTGATATGCCAGTTTACAGGCAAGCACAGAAGAAGATATGTGGCAATGGAATATTGGAAGGTGATGAAGAATGTGATTGTGGCACGAAAGAGGTTAGTAGAAATTAAAATGTTTTTTTCTTATTTCCTATATAAGTGTATAATAGGGAGAAAAGAAGATAATTACCTTATCTTTTTGAAAAGTAGATTTGAAAAAAGCATTCTTTTTTGGGAAAGATGGGAGCCTTTAAGCCTGCTAATTGTATTATTTTTGGAAGTAGAGAGCAAAGATCTTTTAGATAAAGTGTATTTTCAGATATTGCCTTCTGACATTATTTAGTGTATGTATCAGATGCAAACTTAAAATTAGTGATCACAGTGAGTGTGTAAGGAGTTGAGGGAATATACTCTTAATAACAGGCAGTAGCAAAAACAAACAAAAACATCTAAAGACAATAAACCAATGAGATAGCAAAATGTGTTGTTTGCTAATATAAGGAGAAAAAGTATTCTATTGACAGGTGATGTCAATTAAAAATATTTTAAAATAAAATCTGTTAATTTTAGAAAATATAAAAATACAGAACTAAGATCAAACCAAACCAAACAAAGATGAAAGATGATAAAGGGACATCAGCAAAATGGTTGACTAGGGCGCCTAATGCTATCCCCCTCACAAAAAAGGACCAAAACAATGAATAAACAACTACATTTTGACCAGAGTGAATAAAAGGGAACAGTAGAGTACAGCAAGGGAGTAGTGGAAACCCTGTCGAGCAGACACTCAGGATGGCCGCATAGAGAAGGGAAAGAAACACCCTGCCTCTTCCACCCATCTCCCTGGTTGGGATCAGCTTGGAATCAGGAGGGACTTCTCCTTGTGGGGAAAAGTTGAGCAGGAAGCACCCTGTGGCCCCCATGGTCACCATGGACACCTTCAGTACTGGAAAATCCTAAAGTTCTCAGAGGCACTGACCCAAGCTTAGGGAGCTGCTTGGAGTTCACAGGGCTGTACTATGCTAGAAAAAGAGCCAACATTTTGTCTCCCACCCCTACCATGACTCTATCTGCTACTCTATTGCAACATCTTGAAAACAGAGTCCCTGCCAAAGTGCATCTTGCTTTGGGAATCAATAGCCACTGGATCCCTTCATCGCTGAGGATCTCCCATCATTGCACCAGGATCACACACAGGGTAGTGTGCCATGCCATTCCGCTGCCAAGTTGATGCTCTTCCTACTGTTGGGAGCAATCTGTCTAGGACGCATTCCATCTTCCCTGTCCTAGTCATTTCTGTGACTCATCTCCAACTACTCAAAGCCTCGCTCAGTAGAGCAGCCATGCCCCAGGTGCCTGAATCAACCCAGTCCCCTGAAATTTGAGCTTCAGCCTAGGGGAGCAACCGTGATCACAGATCCCGAGCCCATGTTGAGCCCCTGGGGACCAAGCTCACTGGCCATGTAGAGCAGCCACCTCCAAGCTTGTGGGTCTCTATTTCATTTAGCTCTTCTCTGATCTTAATTATTTCTTTCCATCTGCTCATTTTGGGATTGGACTGTTCTTGTTTTTGTAATTCTTTGAGGTTTAACATTAGATTGAAATCTTTCTGTTCTTTTTATATAAGCATTGATTGCAATAAACTTCTCTCTTAGTAACTCTTTCACTGTATCTCACAGGTTTTGGTATACTACATCTTTATATTCATTAGTTTCAATAATTTTTTTTATTTCCTATTTAACTTCTTCTTGGACCCACAGGTTGTTCAAGAGCATATGTTTAATTTCCATGTATTTGTATAGTTTCCAGAAGTTTGCTTATTATAGATTTCTAGTTTTAATTTGTTGTGGTCTGAAAAGACACTTGAAATGATTTCAGTTTTAAAATTTGTTGAGACTTGATTTGTGACCTGACATATGGTCTATCCTAGAGAATGTTCCATGTGCTGATGAGAAGAATGTATGTTCTGTAGTTGTTGAATGAAATGTTCTATAGATATCGGCCAGGTTCAGTTGGTCTGAAGTGCAGTTTAAATCCTCTGTTTCTCCGTTGATTTGTTGCCTAGATGACCCCTCTGGTACTGAGAGAGGGGTGTTCAGCTTCCTTACTATTATCATATCGGGGTCTATCTCTTTTTATAGGCCTAATAGTGTTTATATATCTGTGTGCTCTAATGCTGGGTACATATATATTTATGATTGTTATGTCTTCTTGCTGGATAGATCCCTTTATCATTATATAGTGGCCTTGTCCCTTTTTACAGTTTTTGGCTTAAAGTTTATTTTATCTGATATAAGAATAGGTACTCCTGCTTGTTTTTGGTGTCAATTTGCATGGTATATCTTTTTCCATCCCATCACTATTAAACTGTGCGTCTTTAGAGGTGAGGTGAGTCTCTTGAAGACAGCGTATACTTGGATCCATCTTTTTAACCCAATCAGATATTCTGTGTCTTTTGAGTGGGAATTTAATCCTTTTACATTAAGAGTTATTATTGAAAGGTGTTGATTTACTCCTGCCATTTTATTGATTTTTAGTTGGATGTTTTAAATATCTTTTGTTTCTTTCTTTCTGATTTGCTGTTTGTTTTCTGTGTTTGTTGGTTTCTTTGGATGGTAGACAAACTTGTTTTCGCTTTATTGTTAGTATTTTATGTTACCGGTGTGTTTTGTTCTTTCTTGAGTGTTCATGGGAGTGATGGTTGTCTTTCAGGTACCAGACACAGTACTTCCTTGAGAATTTCTTGTAAGGCTGGCATGCGGTAGTGAACTCCCACAGTTTTTGTTTGTCTGGGAAGTATACTATTTGTCCTTCATTTCGGAAGGGCAGCTTCACTGGGTAAAGTATTCTTGTCTGGAAACATCTGTCTTTTAATATTTTGAATATATCGTCACATTCTCTTTTTGCTTTTAGGATTTCTGACAAAAAGTCTGATATTGGTCTGATGGGGGCGCCGCTAAAAGTGACTTTATGCTTCTCTCTTGCAGCTTTTAAAATTCTCTGTTTGTCTTTGAGTTTTGCCAACTTGACTATAACATGTCTTGGAGGGGACCTTTTGGGATTGAATATTTTTGGGGATCTTCAAGCCTCTTGAATCTGAAGATCTGTATCTCTCCCTATACTTGGGAAGTTTTCTGCTATTATTTCATTGAATATGTTTTCAATGCCATTTCCTTTTTCCTCCCCTTCTGGAATATCCATGATTCAGATATTGGAGTGCTTGAGGTTGTCTGTTATTTCTGTGAGACTTTCTTCAATTTTTTAAATTCTTTTTCTCTTTTTCTTTTTTTGTCTGCCTTTGTTATTTCAAACAGGCCATCTTCAAGATCAGAAATTGTCTCTTCTGTTTATTCTAGCCTTCTGTTTAAGCTCTCTGTTGTGTTTTTTATTTCATTGAATGAATCCTTCAACTCCACAAGCTCTGCTACATTCTTTTTCAGAGCATTGATTTCTTTGCATGTTTCCCCTCTCAGTTCCTGTATACTTTTTCTCATTTTGTTGGGTTATCTAACTGTGTCTTCTTGTATCTAATTTAGTTTCTTTAGAATTGTTGCTTGAAATTCCTTGTCAGTCATTTCAAGGACTTCCTGTTATATAGGATCTAGTACTTGAGAGTTATTATATTTCTTTGGTGATGTCATACTTTCTTGTCTTGTCATATGTCTAGTATCTCTCCATTGGTGTTTAGTCATTGTGGTAGAGGCTGTCATGGTCCACTCATTCCACCCTGGTGTCTGCTGCAGTGGCAGGGAGTGTTGTTGGTGATCAGCTGCCTGTTACTGCCTCAGGCCCTCAGTGTCAGTGGGGTGGGCCTCTTGGGTGTGGGGTCTTTCCTGGCCATGTTCCCGCAGAGTGTGCCAGGTCAGTGCTGCTGCCTCAGGGCCTCTTAGTATTTTGGATATATCAGCCCATTCTCCTCTGGTCTGTAGAAAGTTTATTAAGAAGCCTGCTAGTAGTCTTATATGTAGACTTGACACTTTTCTCTTACTGCTTTTTGGATTCTCTCTTAGTAATTAAGTTTTACCAGTTTGACATAATGTGTCCTAGAAAGGATTTTTTGGATTGAATCTTTTTGGGGTTTTTAAACCTCTTGTACCTGAAGGCCCATGGCTCTACCAATACCTGGGAAGTTTTCCATTATTATTTCATTTAATAGGTTTTCAATACATTTTCCTTTCTCTTCCACTTGTGGAACACCCATAATTTGATTTTTTGTTTGGTTAAGGGGGTCTGCTAGCTCTCTTAGATTTTCTTCATTTTTTAAAATTCTTTTTTCTTTTTTTAAAAAAATATGTTTGGGTATTTCAAAAAGACTTATCTTCAAGATCAGACATTCTTCTGCTTGCTCTAATCTGCTGCTTAAGCTCTCAGTTGTGTTTTTTATTTTGTTGAATAAATTTTTCAGTTCCATTAGTTCTGCTTTATATTATAAGATATTAATGTCTTTGTAAATTTCCTCTTTCGTATGCTGGATTTCTTTTTCTCATTTCATTTTGTCTAACTGTTCTTATCTCACTGATTTTCCTTATGATTGTTGCTCAGATTTTCTTTTGTCATTTTGAGGTTTTCTGCTCTATAGGGTCTGGTACTTGAGAATTACTGTATTCTTTTGGTGGTGTCATATTTTCTTGGATTTTTGTGTTTCCAGTATCTCTACATTATTGTCTGCTTATCTGGTGGTGCGGTTACTTCTATTACTCTGGAGTGGGCTTTGAGTAGAGAGACTTTCTCCTCTTTTTCTAGTCTCCACTGGTGACTCTCCTTATGTTAATGTATTTGAGTGGCTGGCAGGCCATCTGCAGGGTGGTTGTGGCTGCTACTGTGGCAGCAAGACGCTTTTATGGCAGTCATATTTTTGGTGGTGGCTGTGGGCCACCTGCATGGAAGTAGTGGTTTTGGCATTCTCCTGTTGTCTGCCAGGTAGTGGAGGCTGGCCGCAGCTCCTGCCTAGGACCCCTTGCATGTTTTTGCCTTCTGCTGAGTGGTGGGGGCTGCCTGTGGCTCCTGAATAGGACCCTGTGTGTGCTCCTGTCTTACTAAGAACTTTTAAAATTCAACAGTAACAAAAATCTAATTAAAATATGGGCCAAAGGCCTTGACAAACACCTTACCAAGAATGATATATAGTCATAGATGTCCAATATGTGTACAAAAAGATGCCTCACATCATGTCTTCAGTTTAATGCAAATTAAAACAACAAGCAAATACCCCTATAAACCTACAAAAATGGTCAAAGTTAGGACACTGACAACATCAAATGCTGGTGAAGAAGTGGAGCAACAGTAATTCTCATTAATTACTGAATGTGCAAAATGAGTGGAAATGCAAAATGATACCGCCACTTTGGAAAACAGATTGGTGGTTTCTTACAAAACTAAAAAGCTCTTAACATATTATCCAGATATTACACTTCTTGCTATTTACCCAAAGGAGTCAATAACTTATGTCCACACAAAAACCTGCACACAGATGTTTACAGCAGCTTTATTCATAATTGCCAAAACTTGGAAGCAACCATGATGAATAAATTGAAATGGACGAGTAAATTGTGGTACATCTGGACAACAGAAAATTATTCAGCACTAAAAGAAACCAGCTATTAAGCCATGAAAATACATGCAGGAACTTTAAGTGAATATTACTAAGTGAAAGAAAACATACTGAAAAGGCTACATACTGTATTATCTAACTCTGAAATTCTGGAAAAGACAAAATTATGGAGACAGTAAAAAGATGAACAGTTGCCAGGGATTGGGGAGAGGAAGTGATGAATAAGCAGAGAATGGAGGATTCTTATGGCAGTGAAACTACTCTGTATGATAATATGTTTGTGAATACATTTTACTACAAATGTTTCTAAACATATAGCTTGTGCTCCACCTTTTGGTAAACCCTAATATAAACTCGGACTCTGAGTGAAAGTCCTGTGTCAGTGTGTGTTCATCGATTATAAGAAATGTACCACTCTGGCATTTTGATAGGGGGAAGGTAGTGCATGTGTGGGTTAGATGGACATATGGATATATGGAAAATATCTGTACTTTCTGCTCAATTTTACTGTGATTCTAATACTGCTATAAAAATAATGGCTAACACCAAGATCAAGGTTTTGGATCCCCATACCGGCCAGTCCCCAAGAAAAAGAAAAAAAAAAAGTGTCTATTAAATAAAATCTAAAAAAAAGACATGGAAATATTTATTAAGTTTATGTATTACAACCCACTAGAAAGGAGACAAATGATCTAAAAAACTGGGAAAAATAATTCGGACAATTCACAGTAGAATATATATAAATGGCAATGAGAAAATGAAATGATACTTAACATCATTAGTCACCTTAGAAAAACTAATTAAAACTACATGATATAACCCTGCATACATATTAGAATGGCCAAAATAATAATGCAGCACCCCCAACAAAAAATACTGTGTTGGTGGTGTGTTGTGGAGCAACTGAAATTTGTATACTTTGCCAGTGGTATGTAAAAATATTGCAAAACATTTTGGCAGTATCTTATAAGGGTAAATATGTGCTTGTCATTGGACCCAGGTCTTTATTTCTGGATATTTCTCTCAAAGAAATGAAAATATATGTCCACAGAAATATCTGTACATGAATGTTTAGAGCTGTCTTGTTCACAACAGCTGAGCCCTAGAAATAATCCAAATGTCCCTCATCATGTGAACAGTCAAATTGTGAAACTACTTAGTAATAAAAAATGATTATGCATGAATCCAAAGATAATGCTGATTTGAAAAAGTCAGATTCACAAGATTGTGTAATATATGATTCTGTTTATTTGAAATTCTAGAAAATGGAAACTAATATTTCATGTTGGGATGGGGCCGGTTGACTCTAACAAGCAGGAGGTGTCTTAGGTTGGCAGGGGAAGTGTTCTGTATCTTCATTGTGGTTGTGATTGCATGGGTGAATGCATCTGGCAAAGCTCATCAAACTGAACATTTTAAATAGATGTAGTTCATAGTAGTTAAATTAGTTAAAGGGCACAAACTTTATGTTATATAAGAGAAAAAGTTATAAAATGCATGGAATTATTAATATTGTATACTTAAAAATTTGCTGAAAGGTTAGATTTTATGTTAATTGTTCTTATCACAAAAATAAAGATAAATAGAGCAAGAGGAAACTTTTGTAGTTGGTGGATATCTTAATGGCTTAGACCAGACTATGGTGATGGTTTTAGAGACGTGTACTCTTCCCCAAACTCATTAAGGTGTATACATCAGATATGTAGCTAGGGCTTTTTGTGTCAGTCATGCATTAATAAAGTGGTGTTTTTTTGTTTGTCTGTTTATATTTTATTTTATTTTATTTTGTCAAAATACAATGTGGTTGATTATTGTGGCCAATCACCGAAACCTCCCTCCCTCATCTACTCCCCCCTCCCTCCCCACAACCTCATATCTGTTCGCTTGTCATATCAACTTCAAGGAATTGTAATTGTTATGTCTTCTTCCCTCTCTCCCACCCTGGTTTTTTTTGTGTGTATTTATTTATTTATTTTTAGCTCCCACCAATAAGTGAGAACATGTGGTATTTCTCTTTCTGTGCCTGACTCGTTTCACTTAAAATAATTCTCTCTAGATCCATCCATGTCATTGCACATGGCAGTATTTCACTCTTTTTTATAGCTGAGTAGTATTCCGTTGTGTAGATGTACCACATTTTCCATATCCACTCATCTGATGATGGACATTTGGGTAAAGTGGTGTTGTTGAAAAGGAAGTACAAGGTTGTGCTCATTGACAAGGAGCTTGCTTGAATAAGCTCCCAGTGGCCAAAAATGGCTTAAGTACGAAAAATAGATAGCAATGGATTATACTATACTGAATAAAATAGAAACCATAATTTTACAATGATAATAAAAACTAGAAGAGGGACCATA
Source organism: Cynocephalus volans (assembly GCF_027409185.1). Classification (NCBI taxonomy): domain Eukaryota; kingdom Metazoa; phylum Chordata; class Mammalia; order Dermoptera; family Cynocephalidae; genus Cynocephalus; species Cynocephalus volans. The sequence goes on from NC_084472.1 coordinate 110,596,516, forward strand.
TTAGTTTGTTTTTCTGTTGCTATAACATACCTGAGACTGGGTAATTTATAAATAAGAGTTTTATTTGGTCACAGAAGCTACATCTGGTGTGAGACTCAGGCCGCCTCTATTCGTGGCAGAAAGCAGCAGGGCAGCTGGTATGTGCAAGGAGATCACATGATGAGAGAGGAAGCAGGACTGTGAGAGAGAGGGGAGATGCCAGGTTGCTTTTAATAGTGGCTCTGATGTGAACTAATAGAATAAGAACTCTTTCATTCCCTACCCCCAAGGAGGGCATTAATCTATTCATGAGGGATTTACCTCTATGATCCAAATACCTTCCAACACTGCCTTTTTGGGGGTCAGATTTCAACATGACAAAAATATCCAAACTATATCAGGGACAATTCTTATCCACAGAAGATTGTTAATAAATGTAGAAAAGATGATAGAATTAGAAAACCACCATGATGCCCAGCCCAGTGTAATAATGGATTTAGGAAAGGGTCATCAACTCTTTCAAGTGTTGAAAGAAAATAGCAGCCAGCCTATAATCTTATCCTCAGCAAAACTATTCTCTGAGAATTAAGGACAAATAAAAAGACATTTTCAGATAATTTTTTAAAAATTGAGAGAATATATCATCAGCAGAACTATCCTAAAGGAAATACTAAAGGGTTTTATTGGGTTTTATATGGGTAGAAGGAATAAAATCTCGGAGGAATGAAGATACAAGTAGAAGTGAATAAATAAAAAAGTAAATATGTGGCAGATCTAAATGAAAACTGAATCTATAAAACAATAATATTAATTCTAGTAACTAAAATATGCATTAAATATATGGAAATAATAGCATGTAATTCAAGAGGAGATTTTAAGGTTCTTGTATCATACAAGAAGAGATTAAAAGTACTAAATTACATTACACTTGATATGTCAATAATATATATTATAATCTCTTGAGGAAACCACTAAGCTATTAATAAAAGATTATACATAACTTTCAACTTAATAAAGAAGAAAAATATAATAAAAATATAGAATCAACACAAAGCAAGTAAGAAAGAGTAAAAAAACATATACATACAGGTGTGACCAGTAGAGAGAAAAAAAGAATAGTTGATTTAAATCATTACTTTAAATATAATAGACAAAAATACCATCTGATAGAATTTTAAAAAACCAACTAAACTCAATTGTTTGCCGCCTATGAGAGAAACACTTTACATGTAAGGAAACAGACAGTCGAAAATAAAGGGAAGAGAAAAGATAAGTTATGGAAATACAAATCAGAATAAAGTAGTTTAGCTATAATAACAGATGAAGGAAACAAGAAAGCAGATGTGTTCAGACATCAGATAAAGGAAGAAAGATGTATTCTAGAGATGAAGAGGGACATTTTATAAAGCAGTTGTGTCCTGGTAAATGTTGAACAGCTGAGTTACTAAATAAAACAATGTATGGATATGTATGTAAGTAAATACAATATGCAATACTCTCTACTGTAAATTCATATAGGAATTGATTCTCCTGCAATGCTTTTGTTAACTTTTGCAGGACTATTGTATCTGTAGTCAACCCAATGTATGCTTGAGATTCAATCATGATTAGATAAATGTAGTTCCAGCCCAGTTTGCTATTTCCAGGTAAATTATAATAATTAAATCTGGCATACTATCTACTATTGAGTTATTTCTCCCCCTGGTACAAATTATATGCACTAAGCTAAAACCTTTTTATCATCTGCAAAAAGACAGACAATCAACAAAACCACACATCAGATCCTGATTTATAGCATTTGCCAAATTTCTTCCTGTAAATATCCCACTATGGCTGATTTCAAGTGACAAATACAACATAATTGAATGCAAAGCTGGAAAGATGAGAGCAGTATTGTTTTTGGCAAAAAGAAAAAAATTTAAAGTGTGAATATTTTGTGCCAATTACTGCCAGACTGTTATGGGTCTTTGGTAAAGTCAAAACTAGCTCTGAAGTTTATAAGGAAAAACTGTGGAAATTTACTGTATTTTAAAAGTAGCTTTGTATTTTTAACTACACAAGTAATACATAAATATATTATCATTGTGAAAAATGAGATGTTACAGATAAAGGTAAAATTCTCTCTTGGGACAATTACTCCCGTCTTTGAGGTTCCCACTGTTATCAGTTTTGTGAATATCTTTCCAGACCTTTTATTCTATACATTCAGATATATGTTTCTATAGAAATATGTGGTATAATTCTGTGGAGATGTTTTCAACTTAAATGATATAATATTCTATGTATTTTTTGCGACTTGTTTTTATTACTCAAAAATACATCTCAAATATGTTTTTTATCTATACAAAAAGGCTGCATAATATTCCAGTGGAAAAAAATAAAGTTATGCAAGAGTAAGTTTACCTAGTACATTGCAATAAAGCTGTAAATCAATCCTATTAAAATAGATTATCCCCAATATTTTCAAGTAAAAAATGGGTACACTTCTAACTTACCTGTGATTACATAAATTACAATAAAAATTACATATATCAGAACTCATCAGTATAGCTACATCCATATGTCAATGGAAATTTATAGACAGATGTATATATTACAAAAGAAAAAAGGCAGAAATACCAATGAGCGAAGTGTTCATTTCTAAAGGTTAGAAAAGAGCAAACTAAACCCAGTGAAAAAAGGATAAAAGAAATAATAAAAACAAGAGCAAAAATTAATGAAATAATCATTATGCCATAGATAGCTTGAAGGGAAAATTTATTTCCTTGGATGCACTTAAAAAAAAAAATCAGGTAACAATGATAAAACCAAATAAGAAAAGGCATAAAAAATAAATACCAGAACTGAAAAAGAGAAAACAACTCAGGATCTGTAGCTAGAGAGAGAGAGAATATGATGAAAAAAATCTCATAATAGGGCTGGCCCATGGCTCACTTGAGAGAGTGTGGTGCTGATAACACCAAGGCCACGGGTTCAGATTCCTATATAGGGATGACCCGTTAGCTCACTTGGGAGAGCGTGGTGCTGACAACACCGAGTCAAGGGTTAAGATCCCCTTACCAGCCATCTTTTTAAAAAAAATCTCATATTAATAAATATGAACATTTATTGAAATCAGCAAACTACTAGAATGACTGACCTGACCCAAAGAGAAACAGCAAATCTTTTAAAAAAAAATTTTTTATTGGTTATGCATATTCATGGGGTACAAAGCTGTGCCCTAGATCACCACATGTGCCCTAGATATGACGGCCAGATTAATACTATCAGTGTGCCCAATACCACAAATTGTGATTATTCCCTGTGTCCCCTACCCAATTAACCCCTGACCTCCCCACCTCCCAGTCTCCCCCACCCTACCCCACCACCCTAGGTATGCTCTCTCCACCTGCTAGTCCAATGCAACACTGTGGTTTTTCTTTCCTTCCTTCTTTCTCTCTTAGCTGCCACTTACAAGTGAGAATAGGTGGCATTTTTCCCTTTGTGCCTGGCTTATTTCATTCAACATAATTTTCTCCAAGCTAATCCATGTTGCTGTTAATGGCATATTTCATTCTTTTTTATGGCAGGGTATTAATCCATGGTGTATATGTATTTAAAAAACCAAACCCAAATAATCCAATCAAAAGTGAACAAAGAATCTGAATAGACATTTTTCTAGGGAGGACGTACAAATGGCCAACAGGCACTTAAAAAAAAAAAAGCTCATTACCACTAATCATCGGGATGATGCAAATTAAAACCACATTGAGATATCACCTCACCCCAGTTAGACTGGTTATAATCAAAAGATGGAGAATAACAAATGTAGAGAGAAGGGAACGCTCGTACACTATTGGTGGGAGTGTTAATTAATACAGCCACTATGGAAAACAGTATGGAGGTTTCTCAGACAACTACACATAGATCTACCATACAATCCAACAGCAAATCTTTATGGTCTTATAACTAGTAAAATAGTTATACCCATATTTTAAAAATTCTCACAATAACCACCAGTGCAGATGACTTTTCTGGTAAAATGTAAATAATATGGAAGAAAGTAATAATCCAATTGTTTTCAAAAGCAATTCACTCATTTAATGAAGTCAGTATAAACTTGATACAAAAAAAAAAACTTGAGAAGCTTATTATAAGAAAGGAAAATTAGAGGCTAGATTCACTCATGAACTTAGATGCAAAAACCCTAAACAACTATTAGGAAGGTAAATCTGGGCTTCTTTCAGGAATGCAAGCTTGATTTAATATTTGATAATAAATCAGTCCTATTAACCACAGTAAAAGAAACAAAGATAAAAGTTATATGATATATTTAATATATAAATAAACTAGATATTTATTTAAATTAAAATATTTAAATTAAACATTTATTTATAAATTCTTTAGTACAGTGCTCTTCAGTAGAACTCTCTGTAATGATGGAAATGTGCTCCAGTGCTGTCCACTAGTGTCTACTAGCCACATGAAGCTGCTGAGCACTTGATATGTGGCTCATGTGACTGACGAATTAATTTATTAATTTCATTTAATTTTAGTTACTTTCAATTTAAGTCGACACACTAAGCTGGTGGTTACCACACTGGACATATAAACATCTCTAGTTTTTCATTTCTTTCAAGGAAGTGTGGTAAAGGCATTGATAAAAGGAGCTGGTGCAGTAAACTTTTCTGATTTTATGAAAAATTCCTGAGGTTATTTAACGTTGGGTTATAGTTTAAACAAGTTTAAAAAATCTGTTATTAGCATATTCATAGTTACAAATCGTGATATTTCTTTATGCCCTTTGCCTACTCTCTCACTTCCCAAACCCCCTCCTGCCCTCCCCTGCAATATCTAGCATCCTTAGGTTTATTCTCTTCTTCTGAAAGTTCAACATATTGTTGTGGTCTTTTCTTTCTTTTTTTCCTTCATTCCTTCTTTCTTCCCTCCTTCCCTCCCTCCCTTCCTTTTTTCCTAGCAGCCAGTTATGAGTGAGAAAATGTGGTATTTCTGTTTCCTTCTCTGGCTTATTTCACTTATTATAATTTTTTCTAGACTCACCCATTTTGCTGCAAATGGCAGAATTTCATTCTTTTTTATGACTGAGTAGTATTCCATTGCGTATATATACAACGTTTTCTTTATCCAGTCATCTGTCAATGGCCACTTATGTTGGTTCCATATTTTGGCTATTGTAAATGGAGCTGCAATGGGCATGAGAGTGCAAGTATCCCTTCATCTTGATGATTTACATTCCTTTGGATATATACTCAGTAGTGGGATTGCTGGATCATATGGTAGTTCTATCTGTAGTTGTTTGAGAAACTTCCATACTGTTTTCCATACTGACTGCTAATTTACAGTCCCACCTACAGTGTAGAAGAGACCCCCTTTCCTTGCATCCTCACCAGCATTTGTTATTCTCAGTTGTTTTAATAACGGCCAGTCTAACTGGGGTGAGATGATATCTCAGTGTGGTTTTGATTTGCATTTCTCTGATGACTACTGATGCTAAGCCTTTTTTCATGTACCTGCTGGACATCTGTATGACTTCCTTTGAGAAATGTCTATTCATCTCCTTTGTCGGATGTTTTATCAGATTATTTGGTTTTTTTACTGCATAGTTGTTTGAGTTCTTTGTATGTCCTGAATATTAATCCCTTGTCAGATGTATAGTTTGCAAATATTTTCTTCCATTTTATAGGTTGTCTTCCTGCTCTGTTGATTGTTTCCTTTTCTGTGCAGAAGCTTTTCAGTTTGATATAATCCCATTTATTTATTTTTTCTTGTGTTGCCTGTGGTTTTGGGGTCTTAGTCATTAAGTTTTTGCCCAGTCCTATTATCTGGAGTGTTTCCCGTATATTTTCCTTTTATGGTTTCAGCAATCCAGACATTCATATGGAATAACAAAAAACCCTAAATAGCCAAAGATATCCTGAGCAAAAAACCAAACCAAAACAAAACAAAACAAAAAATAAAGTTGGAGGCATAACACTACTCAGCTTCAAATGACATTACAAAGCTATTGTAATGAAAACAGCATGGTACTCACATTTAAACAGACACTCAGATCAATGGAATAGAATAAAAATCCCAGGAATCAACCCACATACTTACAGCCAACTGATCTTTGACAAAGGCAGCAAAAACATACATTGGGAAAAAGACTGCTTCTTCAATAAATGGTGCTGGGAAAATTGGACATCCATATGCAGAGGAGTGAAACTGGACCTATACTTCTTACCATATTATTTTGGGTTCTACATGTGAATATATCTGTCTAGTATAATTTATTATAAAAGCAAGAATATAAGAAAAATTTAAAAAATGGTAATGACATATTTAACAAATATTTTCTCTAAGTTTTGACTCCATAGTAGTATTGTTTAAATTATATGAAATGTGGTGAAACAACTTATTTTGCAAAGTACTAAATGAGATGTTAATTTTTATAAATCTCATATAAAGAATGAAATTACCAAAACTGAATTTAAGAAAGGTTTATTCTTTGTAAAGTTGTGTGTTGCAGTTTTAATTAATAATGCCTAATCATATATGACTAAGTAACACTTAGCATTTGTTTTTAGAATTGTACACATAAATCCTGCTGTGATCCTGCGTCATGCAAATTGAAAGGTAATATCGTATGTGGTTCTGGAGAATGCTGCACAAAAGATTGCAAGGTAAGAGGCATTCTGTGTTTGATAACATCTCAGCATTACACTTATTGAAATACTTGTTTCAAAAAGATAAAAATAATGTCAATGTTATATTTAGACCTTTCCACTATTTTATTTCCAAGTAATATTAGACTCACTCTCACACTTAAGACCACTCAGTAATCTGTCATTTCTTGTACTATCATGTACATAATGCCTGATGCTTCTTTTCTCCTGAATTGATTTCCCAGTTGTATACCCTGTTAACAATATCATATGTACTTTCAAGGATTTTTCTGTGATCAAAATCTGTCTTCAATATCTCTCTGACAGTCTTATTTTCTAACAGTCTATCTCACAATATGGTTAGGAAGTTAAGTTAGTTCTTTCACTCAGTTATTGTTACAATTATTCAGTCCCTCTTTATTGACACCATTTAAAGAATTTCTGGTAGAAAGGGGTTGGAGCCAGATGGCCAAATAGGACTCTGGTGATCATCCTTCCATTGAAAGATCAATTTAAACAACTATCTATGCATGAAATTACCTTCACAAGAGCTAAGAAAACCAGGTGAGAGATCATGCTACTTGGTTATTGTATAATAAAAAGAAAAAATGCATGGAAGAGGGTAGGAAAGACAGTTTTACATTAACCACATTACCCCTCTCCCAATCTCAGGCAGCACAGCTTGGAGAGAGATACCTTCTGCTTGGGGGCAAGAGAAGGAAGTGAGAATAGTACTTTATCTTGAGACCAGTACTGGCCAGCCACAATAATACCAGTACTGTGAGGAGCCTCATGATCCCTGAATCAAGCCTGGAACCCACAATCTGAGCCTCTACACCTGCTTTGATGCCAGACAGGAACTCATAGCCCCTGTACGATGAACTCAATTTCTGGCATACTTCACCACCAGCTGACAACAATCAACTTAGATTCTGAATAACCCATAGTGACAGGCAGGCCTCAGAGGCTAGGGACTTGGATTCCAGCACAACACTGCACCAATCTTGGTGGCTAAAGAATTACAGTTCAGAGTGAAGTACCAGCTGTGGTAATTCTGGGCCTGGGATACCTTCTCCAGCAATGCAATGGCTGCAGCAGTCACAGGCTTAGGGACAACAATGAATGACTTGCCTAGAATTTTAGGACAGGCTTATTGAAGGATGTTTCTAAGGCAGATTGCAAAGAGTGGAATAAACACCTACTTTTTTAATGCACAGGCACTGAGGCACAACCACAGTGATCAAGAACAATCAGGAAAACATGAAATCATCAAATGGACAAAATAAGGTGCCATGGACTGACCCTAAAGAGATGGAGATATATGAGCTGCAAGACAAAGAATTCAAAATAGCTGTTTTGTGGAAGCTTACAAAACTTTAATAAAATACAGGAAAACAATTCAGGAATGTGTCAGATAAATTTAACAAAGAAATTGAAATAAAAAACTGGAAATTCTGGGCCTAAAAATACAAAGAAGGAAATAAAAAATGCGCAAGAGAAAATAAACAGCAGAACTCATCAAGCAAAATAAAAAATCTGTGAACCTGAAGACAAGTTATTTGAAAATATACAAAGAAGAGAAAAGAAATGAAGAAAGTTTATGAGATTTATGGCACACAATCAGAAGAGCAAATATGAGTTTCTTACATTGAGGGAGTAGAAAAATAAAACAGGTTAAAAGGTTTTTTAAAGTAATAACAGCAGAAAACTTTTAAATTTGGGAAAAGATATAAATCCAATCCAGATTCAATCCAAATAATACCTTATAACATTGTAATCAAACTGTCAGATCAAAGACTAGTAGAGAATTCTGAAACCAGTAAGGGAAAGGGGCAAATAACATATAAGGGAGTTCCAATATGCCTAGTAATAGACTTCTCAGCAGAACACTATAGACCAGTGAGAGAGAGAGAGAGTAGGATGATATATTCAAAGTGCTGAAGGAAAAAAATACTGCCAGTCAGGAATACTCTACCAGAAAAGCTGTACCCCAGAAATTAAGGTGAGATACTTTCTCAGACAAGGAAAAGCTGAGGGAATTCATCATCACCAAACCAGTCTCACAAGAAATGATAAAGAGTTCTTCAAGCTGAAAGAAAATATTTTAAAGAGTAACACAAAAACATCTGAAAGTATAAAACTTACTGGTAAAAGTAAGCATACACTGAAATTCAGAATACTCTAATAATGTAAGGGTGATATGTTAATCATATATCTTTAGTAAGAAGGTTAAAAGACAAAATTATTAAACTAATGAAAACTACAATAGTTTGTTAAGGGATCTGCAGTTTAAAAAGATGTGAATTTTGACATCTAAAATTTAAATTGTGCAGGGGAGGTGGAGTTAAAGTGTGGAGTTTTTTGTAATCAAAGTTAAGTTATCAGCTTCAATAACTGTTATAATTATAAGATTTTTTTAATCCTCATGGTAAACACAAAGCAAAGAGCTATAATAGACACACTGAAAACAAGAAGCAAGGAATCAGACAAATTTTTACTAGTAGACAGAATTACTTAATGACAAAGGAAGGCAGTAGAGAGAAAGAAGGAATGAAAGGATCCACAAAACAACCAGAAAATAATTAAGAAAACGAGAGGAATATGTTCTTACTTATCAATAATTACCTTGAATTTAAAGCAAATATTAATAGATCTAAAGGGAGAGATAGACTGTAATATAATAATAGTAGGGGACTTCAACACCCTACTTTCAACAATGGACAGATCATCCAGACAGAAAATGAACAAAGACACATTAAGTTTAAACTGCTCTCTAGACCAAATGAACATAACAGATATTTATAGAACATTTCATTCAAAAGCACATAAAACATTCATCAGGACAGATCATATTAAACCACAAGTCTTAATATAACTGAGAAGACTGAAATCATATCAAGCATTTTTTTAATCACAAAGGTGTAAAATTAGAAATCAATAATAGAAACTTTTGAAACTTACAAATTCATGGAAATTAAACAACATGCTCTTGAATAACCAATATGTCAATGAGGAAATTAAATGAGAAATTTAAAAAATTTCTTGAGACAAAATAGGAAACATAATATACCAAGACCTATGGGATACAGCAAAGCAGTTATGAGAGAAGTTTATAGCAATAAACACTAGTATCAAAAATGTAGAAAGATCTCAAATAAACAACCTAATATTACTAATAACCAGGAAAATGCAAATCAAAACCACAATGAGATATCATCTCACTGCAGCTAGAATGGCTAATCAAGAAGAGAAAAAATAAGAAATGCTGGAGAGGATGTGCAGAAAAGGAAACTCACATACTTTTGTCAGTGAGTTTCCTGACAAAAGTTAGAACAGCCATTATGAAAAACAGTATGAACGTGTATTAGTCTGTTTTGGTGTTGAAAGAATACCTGAAACTGGGTTATTTATAATGAAAAGAGGTTTATTTGGCTCATGATTCTGGGACAGCTGCATCTGGTGCAGGTTTCAGGCTGCTTCTACTCATGGCAGAAAGGGGCAGGCAGCTGGCAAGTACAAGCGGATCACATGGCGAGAGGAAGCGAGAGAGAGGGGAGATGCCAGGGTCTTTTAAGCAACCAGTTCTCATGTGAACTAATAGAGTGAGAACTCACTACCCCCACTGCCCAGGGAGAGCATTAATCCATTCATGAGGTATCTGCCCCTATGTCTCCCAACACTGCCACATTGGGGATCAGATTTCCATGTGAGTTTTGGGGGGAAAATAACATCCAAACTTTATCAGAAGGTTCCTCAAAAAACTAAATATAGAACTACCATATAATCCAGCAATTCCACTGCTAGCTACTTATCCAAAGAAAAGGAAATCAGTACAGTGACGAGATATATGCACTCCCATGTTTATTGTAGCATGATTCACAATAGCCAAGATATGGAATCAACCTATGTGTCCGTAAGTAGATAAATTAATAAGGAAATTGTGGTATACATACACAATGGAGTACTATTCAACCATAGAAAAGAATGAAATCTTGTCATTTGTTGCAATATGGATGAGACTGAAGATATTAAGTGAAATAAGTAAGGCACAGAAAGAGAAATACCACATTTTATCACTCATATGTGGGAGCTAAAAAACTTGAGCTTACAGAAGTAGAGAGTAGAATTGTGGTTACTAGAGGCTGGAAAGCATAGGGGGAAGAGGTTGGTTAACAGATAGACTTACTGTTAGATAGGAAAAATATGTCCTAGTGTTCTATAGCCCCACTAGGTGACTATAGTTAACAATCGTTTGTTGTGTAAATAGCCAGCAGAGAGGACGTTGAATGTTTCTAACACAAAGAAAGGATAAATGTTTGAGGTGATGGATATGCTAATTACCCTAATTTGATTATTACACATTGTATACATGTATCAAAATATCACTCTGTACCCCATAATTATGTACAATTATTACATGTCAATTAAAAAACAGTGAAATTTGGAAAAATAAAAGATTGATATTAGGAGCAGATGTGTATTTGCAGTTTGCATTTTAAAATTGCTCATTCAGGAAATAGTTTACCCCTCACTGTGTATTGTGAGGTTTAAAGATAATGAACGTATAAACAAACATTTAACAAGGTATTTTCAGATAATGATGTGATTTAAAAATAAAATAAAATAGGATAATAGAATAAAAAGTGAGTGAGTGGGTATTTTAGCCAGGGTAAACGTGGGCTGCCTCTGTGAATATGGACATTTGAGCTATAAAACCTTAATGACAAAAGGAAGAATTGGTGTAGAAACTTTAGGCAATAAATTAAACAATGAAAGATTTTGAGAATAACATATGCATAAAGGGGAAAAAAAGTCTTTTTCTTTTATTTAATACATGATAGGGAGACGAATGTCATACTGGACCTAATTTGTGTGACCAGAATTGTTCATCCATGATTTTTTACTCAGTGCTACTAATTAAAGAACAAAACTGCATAATTAGCATTTATTCCTAAAGTATATGTTCTCTGGTAAAAATGTCTAATCAAACTATAATTAGGTAAGGTGATTTAGAATCACATTCTAAAATATGATTGAGAAATCAAAAATTTTGTGAGTGGGTTCTGTTTTAAAGGCAATAAAATAAACCTCAAATATATCACTTTGTAGAAATGAATATTTCATTTGCAATATGAATTTCGAGCCCCTTTAATTTGCCAACAGATTTGCTGTAGTGTAATGGTAGGAGATAGTCTACCAGTATATGTGACCAACCAGATGTGCTACCAGAGTCTATGTGACCACCCAGATGTGCTTTACCATGTTTTTCTGCTCAATTCTAATGATATATTGTTTTGAGAATAGAATGTTTCATATGCTCTTTCTGGAGGTAAACCCCCTGAGAGAGAAACTACATAGGATTTTTGGTAAAGCATTGGCCAGCTTGGTAAATCACCACCTTGTATTTGTTTTGCTTTTGTTTCCCCAGGCTCCCAAACTCTAATGAAACATTAAGATACAAGTTTTTTCTTAAGCTCTGTTTTATGGAGAGCCCATACTAAGATATAAGGGGTCAGAGAGTCAGGCAAAGGTCATATGAGATTATGTAAGGTCATAGCAAAGCAAATTACCCCAAACAATCATTTTTCTCACAGTTTCTTTGTGTAAGGAGTCTGGGTGTATCTTCACTGGGTTTTCAGGCTCAGGATTTCCGACAACCATTCTGAAAATCATAAAGATACAGAACACTTTAAACTTACTATTAAAATTTTTGATTCAATTGACATCTAATAAACACTCCACCCAGTAATAGCAGAATACACATTATTTGCAAGCATACATGGAACAACTTTGAGCATAGACCATATGGTAGGCTGTAAAAATAGTGTTGATATATATTCAACGACTGAAGCAATACTAAGTATATTCTCTACCACAACAAAATTAAATTAGAAATCAACAAAATAAAAAAATTCTGAAAATCCACAGGTATTAGGAGTTAAAAAACATTTTTCTCAATAACCAACGTGTCAAAGGAAACATCACAAGGGATGTTAGAAATATAAACTGGGGAGAGGCCTGCCCAACAAACAAGTGGACACCCAGATAAGTGCAGGTCCCATACAACACTCACAACGCAGCTGCCAGCATATGCCTGAGTCCAAGAGAGACCCACCCATGGACTAAACAGGAGCAGAAGCAACCCACTGCACAGTCATCTCCACTGATACTGGAAAAGTCACCAGCAGAGCCTACAAATAGAGAAGGAAGTCTTTCCCCTCATAGCCCACTCCGGAATAATAGAAGAAACAGGTGTCCTACCAAATGATCAAACACCAACAAAAAAATACTAGAACTACATATAAACAAGGAGATATGACACCACCAAAGGAATATGGTAATTATCAAGTACCAGACCTCATAGAACAGGAAACCCTTGAGATGTGTGAAAGGAATTCCAAGTACTGATCTTAAGAAAACTCAAAGAAAGAAGAGAAGGCTCAATTAGAGAACACAATGAAGCAAGAAAAAATATCCAGGATACGTAGGAGGAAATTGACAAAGAGATTAATACTACACCTTAGATTAATAACTATACCTTAGACTAATTGGACCTGGCAGACATCTACAGAACAGTTCATCCGACAACTAGAGAATACACATTCTTCTCATCAGCAAATGGAACATTCTCCAGGATAGACCACGTTAGGTCAAAAATCAACTCTTAGCAAATTTGAAAAAGTTGAAATTACTACAAGTATCTTTTCAGACCACAGTGGATTAAAACTGGATATTAATAATAAGCAAAACTCTGGAAACTACTCAAGTGCATGGGACCTGCACAAGACTCCTGAAAGACCTATGGGTCCAAGATGAAATTAAACGGGAAATCAAAAAATTTCTTGAAACTAATGAAAATAAAGATAAATCATACCAAAACCTGTGGGATACTGAAAAAGCAATACTAAGAGGGAAGTTTATTGCAATAAATGCTTACATAAAAAGAATGGAGAGACTTTATATTATTATATTTTTCTATTATTTTGTGTAATTATATCATTGCATAAAGCTTTTTTTTAAGTTTAATTTTATTTTATCAATATACAATGCGGTTGATTATTGTGACCCATTTCCGAGGCCTCCCTCCCCCCTCCCTCCCAACAACGTCATATCTGTTCGCTTGTCGTAAAAACTTCAAGGAATTGTGATTTTTGTGTCTTTGCTCCCCCCTGGTTTATTTGTGTATTTATTTATTTTTAGCTCCCACAAATAATTGAGAACATGTGATATTTCTCTTTCTGTGCCTGACTTGTGTCACTTAATATAATTCTCTCAAGGTCCATCCATGTTGTTGCAAATGGCAGTATTTCATTCGTTTTTATAGCTGAGTAGTATTCCATTGTGTAGGTATACCACAGTTTCCGTATCCACTCATCTGATGATGGACATTTGGGCTGGTTCCAACTCTTGGCTATTGTAAATAGTGCTGCAGTGAACATTGGGGAACAGGTATACCTTCAACTTGATGATTTCCATTCCTCTGGGTACATTCCCAGCACTGGGATAGCTGGGTCATATGGTAGATCTATCTGCAATTGTTTGAGGAACCTCCATACCATTTTCCATTGAGGCTGCACCATTTTGCAGTCCCACCAACAGTGTATGAGAGTTCCTTTTTCTCCGCAACCTCGCCAGCATTTATCATTCACAGTCTTTTAGATGTTAGCTATCCTAACTGGGGTTAGATGGTATCTCAGTATGGTTTTGATTTGCATTTCCTGAATGCTGAGTGATGTTGAGCATTTTTTCATGTGTCTGTTGGCCATTTGTATATCTTCCTTTGAGAAATGCCTATTTAGCTCCTTTGTCCATTTTTTAATTGGGTTACTAGTTTTTTTGTTGTAAAGTTGTTTCAGTTCCTTGTATATTCTGGACATTAATCCTTTGTCAAATGTATATTTTGCAAATATTTTCTCCCACTCTGTTGGTTGCCTTTTAACTCTGTTAATTATTTCTTTTGCTGTGCAGAAGCTTTTTAGCTTGATATAATCCCCTATGTTTATTTTTCCTTTGGTTGCTTGTGCTTTTGGGGTCATATTCATGAAGTCTGTGCCCAGTCCCACTTCCTGGAGTGTTTCTCCTATGTTTTCTTTAAGAAGTTTTATTGTTTCAGCATGTATATTTAATTCTTTAATCCATTTTGAGTTGATTTTGGTATATGGTGAGAGGTATGGGTCTAGGTTCATTCTCCTGCATATGGATATCTAGTTATTCTAGAACCATTTGCTGAAGAGGCAGTCTCTTCCTCAGTGTATAGGCTTGGTGCCTTTTTCAAAGATCAGATGGCTGTAGGTGTGTGGGTGGGTTTCTGGATTCTCTATTCTATTCCATTGATCAGTGTGTCTGTTTTTATGCCAGTACCATGCTGTTTTGGTTATTATAGCTTTGTAGTATAGTTTAAAGTCAGGTAGTGTTATGCCTCCAGCTCTATTTTTTTTTTACTCAGAGTTGCTTTGGCTATGCATGGTCTTTTGTTATTCCATATAAATGTCTGGACAGTTTTTTTTTTCCATTTCTGAGAAAAATGTCATTGGAATTTTGATGGGCATTGCATTGAATCTTTAGATCACTTTGGGTAATATGGACATTTTCACAATGTTGATTCTTCTAATCAGGAGCATGGTGCATCTTTCCACCTTCTTGTGTCCTCTTTAATTTCTCTCAACAGTGGTTTGTAGTCCTCATTATAGAGATTTTTCACATCGTTGGTTAACTCTACTCCTAGGTATTTCATTTTTTTTCATGGCTCTTGTAAATGGGCTAGCTTTCTTGATTTGTCTTTCTGTATGTTCACTATTGGAGAATAGAAATGCTCTTGATTTTTGTGTGTTGATTTTGTCTCCTGCAGCTTTTCTGAAATCATTGATCAACTCCAAGAGTTTTTTTGTAGAGGCTTTAGGCTGATCAATATATAGGATCATGTCATCTGCAAACAGGGACAGTTTGACTTCATCTTTTCCAATCTGGATGCCCTTTATTTTTTTCTCTTCTCTGATTGCTCTGGCTAGTACTTCCAACACTATGTTGAATAGGAGTGGTGAGAGTGGGCATCCTTGTCTAGTTCCTGTTCTTAATGAAAAAGCTTTCAGCTTTTCCTCATTCAGGATGATATTGGCAGTGGGTTTATCATATATGGCTTTATTTATGTTGAGATACTTTCCGTCTATACCTAACTTGTAGAGAGTCTTTATCAAGAATAAGTGTTGAATTTTGTCAAATGCTTTTTCAGCTTCTATAGATATGATCATATGGTCTTTGTGTTTGATTTTATTGATATGGTGTATCACATTTATTGATTTGTGTATGTTGAACCAACCTGGGATGAATCCCACTTGATCATGGTGCTTAATTTTGCGTATGTATTGCTGTATTCTGTTAGCTAGTATTTTATTGAGGATTTTTGCATCTATGTTCATCAAGGATATTGGCCTGTGGTTTTCTTTTTTTGTTGTATGTTTATCTGGTTTTGGTATCCGGGTGATATTTGCTTCATAGAATGAGTTTGGGAGATTTGCCTGTGTTTCAGTCTTTTGGAATAGTTTGTAGAGAATTGGTGTCAATTCCTCTTTGAATGTTGGGTAGAATTCTGCTGTGAACCTGTCTGGTCCTGAGCTTTTCTTTGTTGGGAACCTTCTGGTAACAGCTTCAATCTCTTTTATTGTTATTGGTCTGTTCAGATTTTCTGCATCATCTTGGCTTAGTTTTGGTAGTTTGTGCTGTCCAGAAATTTATCCATTTCCTCCAGATTTTCAAATTTGTTGGCATATAGTTGTTTATAGTAGTCACTAATAATTTCTTGTATTTCTGAGGTATCAGTTGTATTATCACCTTTTTAAATTCTAATTTTTGTTAGTTGGGTCTTCTTTCTTCTTTTTCTAGTTAGCCACGCTAATAGTTTGTCAATTTTATTTGTCTTTTAAAAAACCAACTTTTTGATTCATTGATCTTTAGTATCATTTTTTGGATTTCAATTTCATTAATTTCTGCTCTGATCTTAATGATTTCTTTCCATCTGCTAACTTTGGGTTTGGATTGTTCTTGTTTTTCTAGTTTTTTAAGGTGAAATATTAGGTTGTTTACTTGCCAACTTTCCATTCTTCTCAAGTAAGCCTTTAATGTGATAAATTTCCCCCTTAGTACTGCTTTTGCAGTATCCCACAAGTGTTGTTATGATGTATCATTGTTTTCATTAGTGTCAATAAATTTTTGATTCTCCGTTTGATTTCTTCTTGGACCCATATGTCATTAAGTAGAATGCTGTTTAATTTCCATGTGTTTGTATAGTTTCCAGAATTTTGTTTGCTAGTGATTTCTAATTTTAATCCATTGTGATCTGAAAAAAATACATAGAATAATTCCAATACTTTTGAATTTGTTGAGACTTGATTTGTGACCTAACACACGATCTATCCTGGAGAATGTTCCATGTGTTGATGAGAAGAATGCATATTTTGAGGTTGTTGGATGGAATGTTCTGTAGATATATTCCAAGTCCTTTTGGTCTAAAGTGTTGTTTCATTCTTGTGTTTCTCTGCTGATTTTTGCATAGATGATCTGTCCAATATTGATAGTGGGGTGTTCAGGTCCCCTGCTATTATGGTATTACTGTCTATCTCCTTCTTTAGGTCTAATAGAGTCTGCTTTATAAATCTGTCTGTTCCAACATTGGGTACGTGTATATTTATGATTGTTATGTCTTCTTGATGGATGAATCCTTTTATCATTATGTAGTGGCCCTCATATTATCTCTTTTTATGGTTTTTAGTTTAAAGTCTATTTTCTGAGATATAAGATTAGCTACTCCAGTTCGTTTTTCATTTCTGTTTGCATGGTATATCTTTTTCCATTCTTTCACTCTTAGTCTATGTGTATCTTTATAGGTGAGGTAGGTCTCTTGAAGGCAGTGTATAGTTGGGTCCTCCTCTTTAATCCAGTCAGTCTGTGTCTTTTGAGTGGGGAATTTAATCCTTTTACATTAAGAGTTGTTATTGAAAAGTGTTGATTTACTCCTAGCATTTTACTGATTTTTGTTTGGATGTCTTAAGTGTCTTTTGTTTCTTTCTTTCTGATTTACTGTTTATCTTCTGTATTTGTTGGTTTCTTGGGTTGTAGATAAACTTTTTTTCCCCTCTTCATTGTTAGCATTTTTATTTTACTAGTGGTTTTTGATTTTTCTTGAGTTTTTATGGCAGTGGTAGTTATTTTTTATGTACCAAACTAAGTATCCCCTTGAGAATTTCTTGTAAGGGTGGTCGTGTGGTAGTGAACTCCCACAGTTTTTGTTTGTCTGAGCAATATACTATTTGTCCTTCATTTTGGAAGGATAGCCTTGCTGGGTAAAGTATTCTTGGCTGGCAATCTCTGTCTTTTAGTATTTTGAATATATCATCCCATTCCCTTCTTGCTTTTAGTAGATGGAAAATTAAGATCAGGGCAGAACTAAATGTAATAGAGACCCCCAAAATGATACAAAAGATCAGTGAAACAAAAGATGGCTTTTTAGAAGATAAAGTAGACAGACCATTAGATAGGTTAACAAAAAATGAAGAAAGAGGACCCAAAAACAGAAATCGGAAATAAAAAGGGGGACATTACGACTGATACACAGAAATACAAAGAATCGTTAGAGATTATTATAAACAAAATATAAATGCTTGGAGGAAATGGATAAATTTTGTACACATACAAAGTACCAATATTGAATCAAGAAGAAATTGAAAACCTGAGCAGACCAGTAACATGCAATGAGATTGAAACAGTAATCAGCAATCTTCTAACAAAGGAAAGTTCACACTGGATAGCTTTACAGCTGAATTCTAGCAAACCTTTAAAGAAGAATTAATAGCACGTCTCTTTGAACTGTTCCAAAAAATTTAAACAGAAACCATTCTCCCAAACGCCTTCTATGAGGCTAGCATCACCTTGATACCAAGACCAGATAAAGATACAACCCAAAAGAAAATTACAGGCCAATGTCCTTGATGAACATCGATGCAAAAATGCTCAACAAAATATGAGCTGTCAGAATACAGGGCTTCTGGTCAAGATGGCGGAGTAGACCGTCCCCAGTGTCACTCTCTCCAACAAATCAACCAATTTACAACTATGAAAAAGCAAAGACAGCCAAGCCGGGGACACTAGAGCTCAGGGGAAGAGGAGGAGAGACCTACAGAGTTCATGAAGGCAGGAGAAGCAACAATGAGAGAAAAAAACAGAAAAAAACCACTCCAACTATTTCACGTCCTGGCTGCTTCCAGGCTGGAGTTGGCAAAAGCCACAGCTGTGCCCTTTGAATGATGTTGCTTGGAGGTGGCAGGAGAGAAGAGGGCCTTGGTGGCCCCCAGGCCAGCAAGACCACTAACAGGGTTCCTGTGGACCCACATAGGAACAAGGAACCACAACAACTGAAAAAAAAGAGCCATTCAGAAACCTGTGAGTCATTGCAAGGGACTGGAGCATGGTTTGTCTCATGGGAAGTCTTTGGAGAACGGGCAGTTGGGGAGATGGGCCCATCCGGGGAACACTGGGACATAGCAAGGACAGCTGATCTGCTCTCCAATCAGCTCAGGACCACTCAGTGGAGACTGATCAGGAATATAGAATTGCATGGGGTGCAGTTTGATGTAAAGACTCAGGCCCAGACCAGAGTATCTACACAACCCAGATGCACCAGATCTCACTAGACCTGGAAGTACCTACAACATCAACCATTAAAGCCTAAGCTGCACAAAAAGCCTTCCCTAGGGAATCGGCAGCAAAGCAGCAATTTAGCTCAACCACAGATCTCAAGTGCTGGTCCCCACAGGAAGTACCCACATTTTGGAAGTAAGCAAAGGACAACAAATTAGTTCCAGTGCAGAGTTTAAATGGTGGGAACAGCAAATAATCCAACACAGAACTGAAAGAAAAAAACAAAGTACCCACAACCAGAGACAAAATTTTAGATTAAGTAGTAAAGGTCTCATTTCACCAAAGAACACCTATAACACCTAGAAGAACCAGAAATTCCCTGGGCTGCCACGCCAGAAAGGGGAGAGGGCCAGGGGCCTCAGCAATGCCCCCCAACACCCCCAACCAGTCCTGAGAGTGGAGGATGAGGGCCTCTACTACGCCCCCCAACAAACATGCAGCCAGCCCAGTGATGACCACTGAGCTGCTGCAGAAAGCACCCCAGGTTCTCCCAGCTGGGGAAGCCACAGACCTCGGACCTTGGCCACATCCCCCAACAACCACAGCCAGCCCTGTGGCAAGCACTGAGCTGCCCCAAGAAGCACCCCAGGCTCTCCTGATATGTGGGAGTGGGGGGCCTCACAACACACACAGCCAGCCCAGCAACAACCACCAAGCCACAGCAAGAAGGGCCCTGGGTTCCTGAGCTGGGACGGGGGGCACATGGGCTTTTCCTACACCCCCCTGTCATCTTCACCCAGCCTGGCAATGATCAAGCCACTGCTGGAAGCCCCCCAGTCTCCCCTGTGGGAATGAGGGAGGTGCCATGAGCCTCAACCCCACCCCTCCTCCTTTCTCCTTCTTCCATCTCATTTCCTTCCCCTTTCCCTTCTTCCCCCAATCTCAACTGCTCCGCAACAACCTTCTAGAATGTAAAAAATAATATTAATAAAATTACATTTAAAAAAAAGGAATACAACAACACATCAAAAAAATTATACACCATGACCAAGTGGGATTCATCCCAGGGATGCAAGGATGGTTCTACACACACAGGTCAATAAATGTGATACACCACATTAACAAAATCAAGGACAAAAACCATGTGAATATTTCATGAGATACAGAAAAAGCATTTGACAAAATTCAACATCCCTTCATGATAAGCAAATTAGGTACAGAAGGAAATTATATCAACACAATAAAAGCCATTTATGACAAACCAGCCACCAGTATCATCCTGAATGAGGAAAAGCTGAAAGCTTTTCCCTTACGTACAGGAAAAGACAAGGATGCCTACTTTCACCACTCCTTTTTAACATAGTATTGGAAGTACTAGCAAGAGAAAGAAATAAAGGGCATCCAGATTGGAAAGGACAAAGTAAAACTCTCCCTGTTTGCAGACAACATGTTCTTATATATAGAAAATTCTGTAAACTCTACCAAAAAACTCTTAGGACTAATTAACAACTTCAGTAGTGTTGC
This sequence comes from Cynocephalus volans, assembly GCF_027409185.1. Classification (NCBI taxonomy): domain Eukaryota; kingdom Metazoa; phylum Chordata; class Mammalia; order Dermoptera; family Cynocephalidae; genus Cynocephalus; species Cynocephalus volans. The sequence continues at coordinate 110,617,293 of NC_084472.1, forward strand.
AGGATACAAAACCGACACTCCCCAATCAGCAGCATTTTTATACTCCAGTAATGAATTAGCAGAAAAAGAAATCAAGAAAGCAAGCCCATTTCCAACTGTTGACCCCCAAATAAAATACCTAAGAATCAATTTAACCAAAGAGGTGAAAGATGAGAACTACAAAACATTGTTGAAAGAAATTATAGAGAATACAAAATGGTGGAAAGACATAAGATGCTCTTGGATGGGAAGAACTAATATCGTTAAAATGACCCTTCTACTCAAAGGAATCTATGGATTCAATGCAATCCCCATCAAAGTACCGATGACATTCTTCACAGAAATAGAAAAAGCAATCCAAACATTCACATGGAATAACAGAAGACCCTGAATAGCCTAAGCAGTCCTGAGCAAAAAAACTAAAGCCAGAGGCATAACACTACCTGACTTCAAATTATGTTACATAGCTATTGTGTCCAAAATAACTTGGTACTGGCATAAAAACAGACAGTAACATCAATGGAACAGAATAGAAAACCTAGGAATCAGCCCACGTACTTACAGCCAACTGATATTTGAAAAAGGCATCAAGAACATACATTGGGGAAAAGACTGCCTCTTCAACAAATGGTGCTGGGAAAATGAGACTTGCATATGCAGAAGAATGAAACTGGACCCGTACCTCTCACCATATACCAAAATCAACTCAAAATGGATGAAGGCCTTAAACAAAAGACCCCGATTCATAAAAGTACTAAAGGAGAACTTGGGGAAACACTTCAGGAAGTAGGACTGGGCAAAGACTTTATGAATAAGACCACAAAATTCAAGCAACAAAATAAAAAATAAACAAATTGCATTATATGAAAGTAAAAAGCTTCTGCAGAGCAGAGGAAAAAACCAACAGAGCAGAAAGACAAACTATGGAATGGGAGAAAATATTTGCAAGATATACATCTGATAAGGGATTAATATTTAGAGTATACAAAGAACTCACACAACAATATAGTAAAAAACCAAATTACTCAATTAAGAAATGGGCAGAAGAGATGAATAGACATTTTTCAAAGGAAGACATACAGATGGCCAACAGGTACATGAAAAAATTCAGCATCACTAGTCATCAGAGAAATGCAAATCAAAATCACACTGAGATAGCATCTCACCCCAGTTAGACTAACCATTATTATAAAAGACTGAGAATAACAAATGCTGGTGAGGATGTGAGGAAAGGGGAACTCTTCTACACTGTTGGTGGGAATGTAAATTAGCACAGCCAGTATGGAAAACAGTATGGAAGTTCCACAAAGAACTACAGATAGAACTACCATATGATCCAGCAGTCCCTCTACTGGGCATACATCCAAAGGAATGGAAATCATCATGTTGAAGGGATACCTGCACTCCCATGTTCATCACAGCTCTATTTACAATAGCCAAACTATGGAATCAACCTAAGTGTCCATGGATCAATGACTGGATAAGGAAAATGTGGTATATATACACAATGGAGTACTACTCAGCCATGAAAAAGAATGAAATTCTACCATTTGCAGCAACATGGGTGAGTCTAGAGAAAATTATGTTAAGTGAAATAAGCCAGACAAGGAAAGAGAAATACAGCATGTTTTCACTCTTAACTGGATGCTAAGAAGGAAAGGAAGGAAAGAAAGGAAAGGAGGAAGTCAGGAAGGGAGGAAGGAGGGGTGGAGAGAGGAAGGAAGGAAGGAAAGGAGGGAAGAAAGGAAAGGAAGGACTGCAAGGAAGGAAGGACCAGGAAGAAGAAAGGTCTAGGGGAAGGAAGGCAAAGTAGGAAGGAAGGAACGGAAGAAAGGAAGGGAAGGGAGGAAGGAAGGACCATGAGAAAGGAAGGTAAGGTAGGAATGGAGGACCATGAGGAAGGAAGAACCGTGAGGAAGGAAGTGAAGGGATGAAAAAAGGGAAGGGAGGAAGGAAGAGAAGAGAGGGAGAAAGTGAAGAAAGGAAGGAAGAACTGGGAGGAAGGAAGACCAGCAGAAAGGAAGGGAAGGGATGAAGGAAAATTCTGGAGGAAGGAAGGACCATGAGGGAGGAAGGATCACAAAGGAAAGGAGGGAAGGAAGGAAAGGAAGGACCACAAGGAAGGAAGGACCAAAGGGAAGGAAAGAAGGGAAAGAAGAAAAGGAAGGAAAGAAAGGAAGGAAGGACAATGGGGAAGGAAGCACTGGGAAGAATGAAGGACTGGGTGAAAGGAAGGGCCATGAGGAAGGATGGAAAGGGAGGAAGGAAGGACCATGAGGAAGGAAGGACAGGAAGGGAGGAAGGAAGGACCATTAGGAAGGAAGGGAGGGAGGAAAGGAGGACCACGAGGAAGGAAGAACTGGGACGAAGGAAGTGAAGGGAGGAAAGAAGGTAATGGAGGAAGAAAGGGAAGGGAGGAAGGAATGACCACAAGGAAGGAAGGTAAGGGATGAAGGAAGGACAACAAGGAAGGAAGAACCGGGAGGAAAGAAGGGAAGGGAGGAAGAAAGGGAAAGAAGGAAGGAAAGACTGAGAGGAAGGAAGGGAAAGGAGGAAGGAAAAATCTGGAAGAAAGAAGGACCACGAGGGAGGACGAATCACAAGGAAGGAAAGGAGGGAAGGAAGGACCACAAGGAAGAAAGGACCATGAGGAAAGGAGGGATGGAAGGACCATAATGAAGGAAAGGAAGGAAAGGGAGGGAGGGACGGAGGACCACAATGATACATTGAACTTTTAGAAGGAGAGAGCAAATCTAAGGATACTAGAGATAGGTGCGGGGAGGGAGGTGGTTTGCGGAATGATAGATCAGGGGAAGGACATTAAAAAAAATCACAGTTTGTAATAATGAATATGCTAGTAATAATAAAAAGAAATATTTTGAATTGAACAAAAACTAAATAGTAACATTAAAATTTATGGCATGCAGATAAAGCAATGCTTAGAGGGAAACTTTTAGATTTAAACAAATATGAAAAAACAAGACATCTTAAATCAATAATCTAAGCTTTCACCTTAAAAGTCTCAAAAAAGAAGAGCAAATTAAATGCAAGGCAAGTATAAGGAAAAATATATAAAGTCTAGAGAGGATATCAATGAAAGCAGAAGTTGCTTATTTGAAAAAAAATCAACAAAATTTGACGAACATTTACCTAGACTAATACCAAAGATCAAATCACCAAAATTAGTAATGAAAAGAGGCTCACTGACCTTACAGAATTTTTAAGAAAAGAGAAAGTATACTAAACTCCCATATATAAGCAAATTAGACAATTTAGATGAATTAATAGAGCAAATCATAGAAAGATTCAAATTACTAAAACTGATTAAAAAAGAAATAGAAAATCTAAACAGAGAAGTAAAAAAAATTGAATTAGTAATTTAAAATCTTCCCACAAAGAAAAACCCAGGTCCAGAAGGCTTCACTGGTGAATTCTATCAACATTTTAAAACAAAAATATAATACCAATACTCCACAATCTCTTCCAGAAAATAGAAGGAACACTTGTAAAATTCTATGAGGACAGTATTACCCTGATACCAAAGCCCAACAAAGAACATCACAAGAAAACTATAGACCAATATCCCTGATGAATATGAATGCAAAAATCCTTTAAAAATGGCAAACAGCATCTAGAAACACATAAAAAGGATTATCTATCATGATCATAAAGGATTTATCTCAGAATTGCAAGGCTGGTTAATGTTAACACACCATATTTATATAATAAAGGACAACAAAACACATGACCAACTCAAAAGATGCAGAAAAAGGATATCACAAAAGTAACAACCATTTACAATAGAAATTATTAAGTAGTTATGGGTTGAAGAGAACTTCCTCAACTTGATAAAAAAAAGCATGTATAAAAAATACGGCTAATATAATCATACTAACCATGAAATTCTGAGTGCTTTCCACCCTAAAGTCAGAATGGAAGCAAGAACATAGGTTCTCACCACTCTATGAAACATTGTTCTGGAGGTAGTAGAGAATATAGTCAGGTAAGAACAAGAAATAAAATGCATCTAATTTGGAGGAAATGAAGTATAACTCTATTTGCAGATGGCATAACCCTGTATATATAATCATAAGGAATCTACTAAAAATACCTGTTTGAGCAAAGAAAATGAGATTAGCAAAATCACAGGATACATAATTGCTATGCAAAAATGGATTATATTTCTATATACTAGCAGTGAGCAATACAAAAATGAAATAAAAATAATTCCATTTACAATAGCATCAAAAATAATATATTTAAGAATACGTTAATTAAAAAATGCAAAATATACATACAAGCAACAAGCTGATGAGAAAAATAAAAAAATCGAAATAAATGGTGAGATATTCCATGTGAACAAATTGGAAGACTAAGTATTTTTAAGATGGTAGTTCTTCCCTGTATCTGAGTGCTCCAGTACTATCCTTAAGTTCAATAAATCAGTAGGAGGACTAACAGGACTCAGAATATAGTGTACTCATAGCTATGATTTATCACAGAACAAATATACAAAGCAAAATGAGCAGAGGAAAAAGGTACATGGGTGAAATGTGGACAAAACTGGCACAAGCTTCCAAGAGTGATTTTTTCCATAGAGTCGCACAAGATACACTTAATTCCTCCAGCAATAAATTATAATGTGTGGATTATTGACTGCCAGAAAAGATCATTAGAGATTTGGAGCCCAAGACTTTTATTGGGGGCTGGTCATGTAGGCACCCTCTGCCTAGCATTTACCAAATGTCCAGAAGAAAATCAGGCATTTATAATAAACAATGCTGAGTAAACAGTCCAGGCACAGTGAGTGACTCTTTATTAGTAAGGAAATGTCGGGACAACCTTGTGAGTAGGACTTTCAAATGATAGCAGTATTAGGCCTGCTATGATAACTTTTTCTGCATATCCTCAAATTGATCTATTGGCTCAAGACAATCTTTAGTAAAATTTCAGCAGATTTCTTTGTAGAAATTAACAAGCTAATCCTAAACTTCTCATGGAAATGTAAGAGAGCCAGAAGACCAAAACAATCTTGAAAAAGAACAAAATTGGTGGAGTCACTTTTCATATTTCAAAAGTTACTACAAAGCTAAAGTAATCCAGTCAGTGTGGTACTGGCATAAGAATAAATGTGTAAGCCAATGTGACAGAATCAAGAGTACAAAAATAAACTCTTACTTTCAATTGATTTTTGATAAATGTGCCAAGGAAATGTGATAGAGGAAAGATAGTCTTTTCAATAAATGGTGCTGAGAGAATTGAATATCCACAGAAAAAAATCAATTAGGACCCTTATATCACACCATACACAAAATTTAACTCAAAATAGAACACAAACCTCAATGTAAGGGTTAAAGCTATAAATCTGTTAGAAGGAAACATAGAAAAAATATTCATGATCTTGTATTTGGCAAAGAATTCTAAGATACAAAAGCATGATTTATAATAGAAATAATTGATTAATAGCACCTTATCAAAATTAAAAACTTTTGTGCCTCTAAAAACGCCACTAAGACAATGAAAAGGCAAGCCACAGGTGGGGAGAAAATATTTGCAAATTATATTTCTGGTATAGTACTTGTATAGAGAATCTATTAATAATGCTTAAAGCTCAATAATTGAAGACAAACAACATTAATAAAAATGTAAAAAATATTTGAGTAGACATTTTATCAAAGAAGAAATGCAAATATATACAAAGTTATATAAAAAGACGTATGAAATATATACAAAGATACACAAAATAAGTAGATGAAAAGATGCTCAACATTATTAGCCATTAGGGACAAGCATGTTCAAACTGCAGTAAGATACCACTAAGACACCCACAAGAAGAACTGTAATCAGAAGATAGAAAAGAACATATTGGTGAGGATGTGGAGAAATAGAAACTCTTCTATATTGCTAGCAGGAATTTAAAGTGGTGTTGCCAATTTGGAAAACAGTTTAATAGTCTCTTAAACAGTTAAACATAAATTTATCTTTTGACTCAAGGATTCCACTCCTAGGTATCAACTGAAGAGGAATGAAAACATGTCCACAAAAAAACTTCCAATACAACTTTATTCATTGACCAAAATTGGAAAACATCTTAAATATCTACAAAGCAATTGATAAAATCCTGTGATATGTCTATAAAATGGAATACCATAGAGCAATAAAACTGGACATATTACAACCTCAAAAACATTACTTTGCTAGAGAAGCTAAGTATGAGAAATGATATATTGTATGATTCCATGTATAGGAAATGTCAAGAAAAGGCAAACTTATAGAGACAGTCAGTAGATTAACGATTACCTTGGGCTAGCAGCAGGCACGTAAATGGGTACAAGGGATATTATTATACAGTAATAACAATGTTCTAAATTTGTTGATGTGTATTGAATATCCCCCCTAAACTCATTGAGGCTTGACTGCCATTGTAACAGTGTTAAGAGGGTAGGATACCCTATTATGGTAATTAAAAGGTGGGGTCTTTAAGAGGTGATTAGATAGTGAGTACAGTGCCCTAGTGGATGGATTGATCCTTTCTGGAGTTGATGGTTTGATGGTGTAATGAGTGGTCATGGATGTTGTTCTGAATGACTTTAAAAGGAGAGCAAGTGAGAATGTTATTTCTCTTTCTGTGCGTGGCTTATTTCACTTAACATAATTTTCTCTAAATTCATCTATGTTGCTGCAAATGGCAGAATTTTACTCTTGTTTATGGCCAAGTAGTGATCCATTGAGTATATATATTTTCCTATCCAGTTGTATGTCAGTGGCCATTTACTGCATGTCCTCACTTGTAAATGGGAACTAAAAAAGAAAGAAAGGAAAGGAAGAAAAAGAAAGAAACAACAATCACAATAATGCATTGAACTTTCAAAAAAGAAAACTATGATTATTAGAGGTAGGAAATGGAGAAGGGGAGAGGGTTAGCAAGAAATTGTTTATGGTCACAAAGATTGATTACATTTTATAAACATGAGTATACCCATTATCCTGATTTGATTACCACATATTTTACACAGGTATTGATATTCAAATCTGCACCCCACAAATATGTATAATCAGTTATGTTTTAATAAAAAAATCTGTCAAAAAAAGAGGGAACGTTAGCACTATTGCTCAGCCAATTCTCACCATTTGATACCTTCACCAGATGTACCCCCTGGACTGTGGACTTCCCAGCCTCCAAAACTGTAAGAAATAAATTTCATTTCTTTGTAAATTACCCAGTTTCAAGTATTTTGTTACAAGTAGCAGAAACGAACTAATACAGAAAATTGGTACTGAGAAGTGGGGTGTTGCTCATACGAATACCTAAAAATGTGGAAGTGGCTTTGGAAATGGGTGATGGGCAGAGGCTTGAAGAATTTGGAGGAGTGGGCTAGAGAAAGCCTAGATTCCGGTGAGGGCTTAGGACAGAAGAAGACCAGGGAAAGTTTGGACTGTCTTAGAGACTACTTAAATGGTGGTGACCACAATGCTGATAGAAATATGGACAGTAAAGGTCATACGGAAACGGTCTCAGATGGAAATGAAAAAAACTTTATTGAAAACTGGAGCAGGAGTCAACTTATAGAGTTGTGAAGAACTAGGCTGCATTCTGTTCATGCCCCAAAGTCTTATTGAACGCACAACTTTTTTGTGATGAACCAGAGTATTTGGCAGAAATTTCTAAGCAGCAAATCATTCGGGCAGCTGCATGAATACTTCTAACAACCTGTGCTGATTTACAACAGCAAAGGCATAACACAAAGGCAGAATTTATAAGTAAAAGAGAAGCAGAGGGTAAAAAATTGGGAAACTCTCAGCGTGGCCACATAAAAAGTGAAAAGGGTTAAAGGGTGTATCCCAGTGACCTTTTTCTAAGGAGATTAGGGCAGAAAGAAGGAACCATCAAATCAAGATAATTTTAAAAAGACCCCAAAGGCATTCCAGAGATCAAGGTTGCCTCTTCCATCACAGGCTCAGAGGCCTAGGAAGACAGGATGGTTTTGGGAAACACATCTGAGGCACCCTCCACTGGCTTGCTGCCCAGGGCCACCTTGGGACATTGCTCCCCAGATAAGACTTTGGAACTTTGCATTGGTGCTGGGACAAGATAAGACTTTGAGGCTATGGGAAAGAAATGAATGTATTTTTATGTGAGATGTACATGGGTTTGGGGGGGCCAGAGGCAGAATACTGTGGACTGAATATCCCCCCCCAAACTAATTGAAGCTTGACCTCCACTGTAACAGTGCTAAGAGGGTGTGAAATCCTATTATGGTAATTGAAAGGTGGGGGCTTTATGAGGTGAAAGGCTTTCTCTAGCCTGGTCCTCTTTAGATTTTGAGGACAGTACCCTAGTGAATGGATTTATCCATGTATGGAGAAATGGATTGATGATTTAATGGGTGGTCACGGGCATGGCTCTCGTGGTCTTAAAAGGAGAGCAAGTGAAAATCTTAGCACTATTGCTCAGCTCTTTCTTGCTATGTGATACCCTGAGTTGCTGTATAAGAAGTCCCTCATCAGCTGTGTTCCCTGGACTTTAGACTTCCCAGCCTCTGAAACTGTAGGAAATAAATTTCATTCCTTTATAAATCACCCAGTTTCAGGAATTCTCTTATCAGAAACAGAAAGTGGAATAATATATTTGGGTTATGGTGGTTGCACAACTATATAAATTTACCTAAAACATCACTGAAATGTATACTTAAACAGGTTATTTTTATGGTATATAAATTATAAATAATACCTCAATAAAGTTTTTAAAGCAGAAGGTCACCCTGATGAAGGTGAATTCCTAACTTGTGGCCAAGTGACTTGTTTCTCCTGGATTCAGTGATTGCAGACTTAAAAGTTGTGTGATGTTGATAATAAAGTAAAAATTGATGTGAACATATTTGTAAGCTGGGGGCAATATTGAAAATATCCACTAAGATCATGACTTTGAAGTTTTAAGAACAAGTATTGTAGAAAGGATGGAATCATGGTCTAGTATGTAAATGAAGCACTTGCTATCTCTAAACAGAAAAAGTAAATAAGAATATAAGTGTTATTATCATTAGCTTTGAGAAATTTTTTGATTTCCTGTTTGATTTTTTCTTTAACCCATATGTCATTCAGAAGCATGTTAATTTCTGAGTATTTGTGTGATGTCTAAAGGTTTGTTTGTTATTAATTTCTAGTTTTAATCCCTTGTGGTCTGAGAAGATGCATGAAATGATTTCAATTTTTATTTTTGTTGATACTTGATTTGTGACCTAATATGTGATCTATCTTGGAGAATGTTCCATGTGCTGTTGAGTAGAGTGTATATTCTCTGATTGTTGGGTGAAATGTTCTATATATATCCACCAAGTCCAGTTGGTTAAGAGTGTAGTTTAAATCCTGTGTTTCCCTATTGATTTGTTGCCTAGGTGATCTGTCCAGTGTTGAGAGGGCAACGTTCAGGTACCCTACTATCTTAACATATTGAGGTCTATCTCTTTTTAGGTGTAGAAATTACACTTCCTGACTTCACACTATATTAAAAATCTATAGTAACAAAAAACAGCATAGTATTGGCATAAAAACAGACACATAGACCAATGGAACAGAATAGAGAACTCAGAAATCAACCCACATATTTATAGCCAACTGATCTTCGACAAAGGCACCAAGAACATACATTGGGGAAAAGACTGCTTCTTCAATAAATGGTGCTGGGGAAACTGGATATCCATTTGTAGGAGAATGAAACTTGATCCATATCTTTCACCATATACCCAAGTCAACTCAAAATAGATTAGAGACCTAAATAAGGCCTAAAACTTTAAAAGTCCTAGAAGAACACATAGGGGAAATGCTCCAGGATTTAGGACTGTGCAATGACTTTATGAATAACACTCCAAAAGCACAGGAAACAAAAGGAAAAATAAACAAATTGGATTATACCAAACTAAAAAGCTTTTGCACAGCAAAGGAAATAATCAATAGAATGAAAAGACATCCTACAGAATGGGAGAAAATATTTCCAAAATACACATCTGACAAGGGATTAATATCCAAAATATACTAAGAGCTCAGACAAGTTTACAGCAAAACCCCAAATAATCCAATTAAAAAATGGGCAAAAGAGCTGAATAGACATTTCTCAAAGGAAGACATACAAATGGCCAATAGGTATATGAAAAAATGCTCAACATCACTAGTCGTCAGGGAAATAAAAATTAAAACCACTTTGAGATATCACCTCATTCCAGTCAGACTGGTTACTATAAAAAAGGCAGAGAATAACAAATGCTGGCAAGAATGTGGAGAGAGAGGAACCCTCCTGCACTGTTGATGGGACTACAAATTAGTACTAATTTATAGAACAGAATGGAGGTTCCTTAAACAACTACAGATAGAACTTCCATATGATCCAGCAATCCCACTCCTGGGGAGATATCCAGAAGATAGGAAAACATCAGGTAGAAGGGACACCTGCACTCCCATGTTTATTGCAGCTCTGTTTACAATAGTGACGCATTGGAACCAACCTCAGTGTCCATCGATGGATGACTGGATAAGGAAACTGTGGTATATATACACCATGGAGTACTACTCAGCCATAAAAAAGAATGAAATTCTACCATTTGCAGCAACACTGGTGAACCTGGGGAAAATTATTCTAAGTGAAGCAACCCAGGTACAGAAAGAGAAATACTGCATGTTCTTATTCATAACTGAGAGCTGAATCCATAAATAAACAAATGAACAATAAAGAGAGACAGAGAGAAAGAAACAAAGAAACAATAATCACAGTAATATGTTGAACTTTTAGAAAACTAGAAGTAGAAAAGGGGAGGGGAGGGGAAGAGGGAAGGAGGCAAATGAGGAATTAGCCAACATACACAAAGAATGATTGCATATTGTGATGATGAAAAAGCTGACTATATGGATCTAACCACCACACATTGTACACAATTATTGAAAGTCAACATTGTTCCCCACATGTATGTATAATAAAAAATAAAAATTTAAATGAATAAAAAACAAATAAAATAAGAATATAGATGTGTTGTTGAAGATAATTTCACATTATATGAAACTATGTGACATAATAAAACAATTGGAATCCAAATACTTGGATTTAAATTTCCTTTAGTCACCTGATGTCAAGTCACATCACCTGCTCATAATTTCCTAACCTTTGGAACCTTAATAACAATGTTTTCCCTAACAATTCAACAGGTGTATATTTGTGGTACAATTATAAGATATACACTAACATTATTTGTTTTTTGGAAACACAATATACTAATTCAGTAAGTTATTCTTTTAATAATATCTTTAATATTGATTTTACCACAGATTTCTGGACCCACACACGTACACAAATGAGCGGAAGTAATAGATTGACTTTGAACAAAGTATAATTTTCAAAAAGTTAAAAAGGCTATTTTCATAATGTAAAATTAACATGTCAAAATTTTATTCTACTCTAATGATGAAACTAGGAAGAAGAATGGTCTTGTCCAAGAGTATGTAGGAAACTATATATTTATAGGCATTTGGGGGAAAAAAAGAATGTTAGGATAACATTGCTGTGTTCAAAACTGTTAAATATCATTCGGGCAATAGACAGTAACTTATTTGGATACCTTTTCTAATTGATAGAAATTATTTTCTATTCTAGTAGACAAAAATCCACAAGTTCAGATTTAACTTAGCAAAGTCTAGGGCCTTTAACAAATGTTTTTTAGTTTCATTGATGTTTCTCTGCTATTGTTCTAATCTCTGTTTCATTTATTTCTTCTCTGCTTATTTCCTTACTTTTACTAACTTTGGCTTAATTTGTTCTTTTTCTAGTTCCTAGAGGTGTAAAATTAGGGTGATTATTGTATATCTTTTTTTGACATAGACGTTTATGTATTGCTGCAAACTTTGCTATTAGAACTGCTTTTGCTGCATCCCATAAGTTTTAGTATACTGTGCTGTGTCCATTATTGTTTGTCTCAGATACTTTAAAATTTCCTTTTAAATTTCTTCTTTGACCTACTATTTGTTTAGAAGTATGTTGTTTAATTTCTTTAATTTTTAAAAATTGAAACAATTGATTATACATATTTGTGGGGTACAGAGTTGACTATCAGTATTTGTGTACGATAAGTGATGATCAAATCAAGATAGTTGGCGTATTCATCATTACAAAATATACTCATTCTTCATGTCCATTAAGCAATTTCTCCTTAACCCTCCTCTCCCTCTCCCTTTCCCACCTCTAGTAACCACAGTTCTGTTCTCTCCTTGTGAAAGTTCAACAAATTATTGTGCTCGTTTGTTTCTTCTTTCTTTTTTCCTTTCTTTTTCCCATCCTTCCTTCCTTTTCTTTCTTTCTTTGAATAAAGAAAATGTGGTGTATATATACGTAAGGGAATACTACTTAGCCATAAAAAAGAATGAAATTCTGTCATTCACAACAACATGGATGAACTTGGAGAAAATCACGTTAAGTGAAATAAGTCAGACACAGAAAGAGAAATACCACATGTCCTCATGAGGTGGGAGCTAAAAAATTTAATTTCCATATATTTGTAAATTTTGCAAAATTCTTCCTGTTATTGATTTCTAGTTTCATACCATTGTGATTGGAAAAGACACTTGATATTATTTTAATCTTCTTTAATTTGCTAAGACTTTGTTTTGTTGTTATGGCATATGATCTATCCTGTAGAGTGTTCTATATGCTCTTGAGAAAAATATGCATTCTGTTGCTGTTGAATGGAGTGTTGTTTATATGTCTGTTAGATTCATTTGATCTAAAGCATAGTTTAAGTCCAATGTTTCCTTATTGATTTTCTGTCTGGATAATCTGTCCAGTGCTGAAAGTGGGGTATTGAAGTCTGTTACAAGTATCGTATTGCAGTCTCTCTCTCTCTTCAGATTTATTAATAATTCTTTATATGTTTAGGTGCTCCAAAGTTGGATGGTTACAACTGTTATATCCTTTTAATGAAATAACCCATTTATTGTTGTAAAATGATATTCTTTGTCTCTTGTTATGGTTTATGACTTAAAGTCTGTTTTGTCTGACCCTGTTGTTTTTTGCTTTTCATTTGCATGAAATATCTTTTTCCATCCCTCGCCTTTTAGTCTATGTTGTCCTTAAAGCTGAAGTGAATTTCCTGTAGGCAGCATATAGTTGGGTCTTTTTTATAAAGTCCGTTCAGCCACTCTGTATATTTTTATTAGTAAATTTAATCTATTTGCATTCAAGGTAATTATTGGTATGTAGAGACTTACTACTACCATTTTTAAAAATTGTTTTCTGGTTATATTGAGATAATTTCTTTCTTTCTTCCTCTCTTGCTATCTTACTTTATGATTAGATGATTTTCTCTAGTGGCGTGTTTTGATTTATTTTTTAAGTCTTTTGTGTATCTAGTATAAGGTTTGTTTTGTAGTTACAAAAATGCTAACATTGGTATATCTTATAGTTATAAGAGGCTATTTAAATTAACAACTTATCTTTGCTTGCATTTAAAAAAATTCATTTTTTACTTCAGCCCTCCATGTTTTGTTTTTGTTGACACAATTTACATTTTTATATTGTGTGTTCCTTCACAAATTATTGTAGATATTATTTTAATAGTTTTGTCTTTTAAACCACAAATACTGTGATTCACACACCACCATTCCTGTATTAGAGTATTCTTAATTTGACTGTGTACTTACTTTTACCAGTGAGTTTTATACTTTCATATGTTTTTGTGTTAGTAATAAGAGTCTTTCAGATTGAAGCACTCCCTTTAGAATTTCTCTCCTTTTACTGATTTTGGGTTTGGCTTTCCTTGATTTTTAGTTCTTTAAGATGCAATGTTAGGTTATTTGAAATTTTTCTTCTATTTTGATCTAGCATTTATTGCTATAAACCTCTGTTAGAAATGCTTTTGATGTATCACTTAGGTTCTGGTATGTTATATTTTCATTTTCGTTAGTCTCCAGGCATTTTTTTTTTGACGAGTAAGGGGATCGCAACCCTTGGCATGGTGTGGTCTGCACCAAGCTCAGTCAGTGAGTGTACCGGCCATCCCTATATAGGATCCGAACCCGCGGCCTTGGTGCTACCAGCACCGCACTCTCCTGAGTGAGCCACGGGGCCGGACCATCTCCAGGCATTTTTAAATTTCCTTTTTGATTTTTTCTTTGACTCATTCATAGTTTAGAAGCATGTTGTTTAATTTCCATGTATTTGCATGGTTTCCAGTGTCCCTTTTGTTTTTGATTTCTAGTTTAATTTCATTGGAGTTGGAGAAGGTAGTTGATATGATTTCAATTTTTTAAAATTTTTTTGAGTTTTGTTTTCTGACCTAACATATGTCTGTTCTAGAGAATGTTCCGTGTGGTACTGAGAATAATGTTTGTGCTGCAGCTGTTGGATGAAATGTTCTGTATATGTCTGTTAGGTCTAATCGGTCTAGAGGACAGATTAATTCTGATGTTTCCTTGTTAATTTTCTGTCTGGAAGGTCTGTCTTTGGCTGAAAGTGGGGTGTTAAAATCCCCAGATATTATTGTGTTGGAGTCTATCTCTCCTATTAGGTCTAATAGTAATTGCTTTATATAACTGGGTGCTCTGGTGTTGGGCGCATATGTATTTAGAATTGTTATATCCTTTTATTGAATTGATCTCTTTATCATCATATAATAACCTTCCTTATCTTTTTTTTTTACTTTTCTTGGCTTGAAGTCTATTTTATCTGCTATAACTATGACTACTCCTGCTCTTTTTTGCTTTCGATTTGTGTGAAATATCTTTTTACATCTCTTCATTTTTCAATTTATTTGTGTCTTTATAAGTGAAGTGAGTTTCTTATAGACAGCATATTGTCAGTTCTAGTTTTATAATCCATTCTGCCACTCTGGGACTTTTAATTCGGGCATTTAATCCATTTACCTTAAGAGTTATTAATGATTTATATAGGCTTGTTACTACCATCTTGTTACTCTTCTGGTTGCATTATATATCATTTTTCCAGTCTTACTGTCTTCCTTTGTGGTTGAGTGGTTTTCTGTAGTATATTTTTATTTCTTACTATTTATTTTCTGTATGTCTCTTTTTGTGTTATGGTTACCATGAGGCTTACAAAAAACATGTTATGGTTATTGCATATTATTTTAGACCAGTAAAAACTTAACTTTGATATATGTGAAAAAAGAATAAAACTAAAGCCAACTCTATCTACACTTTGGCATTATTCCCCCTCAGTTTTTGACATTTTGTTGTTTCAAGTTACTTCTTTTAATATTGTCTATCTCTTATACAGTTGTATTCATTATTGTCTTGGTTGGGTTGTCCCTTAGTCTTTATAATTAGGATGTAAGTGGTTTATTCAACACCTCTTACAACACTGGAGTATTCTGATTTTGTCTGTGAACTTACTTTACCATGTGTTACGTACCTTCAAGTGTACTCTTTAGCATCATCGTCTTTCAGACTGAAGAACTCCCTTTAGCATTTCTTGTAGACTGGTCTAGTTTAAATTCCCTTAGCTTTTGTATGTCTTGGAAAGACCTTTTTTTCTTTCATATTTGATGGTTAGTTTTCATGGATACAGAATTCTTGGCTGGCAGTCTTTTTACTTCACCACTTTAAATATATCATCCCATTTTCTTATGGCCTGTAAGGTTTCTACTGAGAAATCCACTCAGAGCTGTATTGGGCTCCATTGAATGTTATGTGTTTCTTTTCTCTTGCTGCTTTCACTATTTTTTCTTTGTCTTTTGCTTATAATAATTTGATTGTGATGTACCTTGTGGTGTTCCTCATTGGACTGAATTTGATTGGTGACCTCTCAGCTTCCTGTACCTGGATGCTGTCATCTTTCTTCTTATTAGGAAAAATTTCAGCCATTATTTCCATGAATGTGCTTTCTAGGCCTCTTCCTTTTTGCTCACCTTTGGGTACACCAAGTATTCAGAGGTTATTTCTCTTGAGGGAGTTCCACAATTGCTATATTTCTGCTTCATTTTTTCTCATTCTTTTCTCTTTTTGCTCCTCTAATTGGATAATTTCATATGTCTGTCTTCAAGCTCACTGATTCTTTCTTCTGTTGGACCAAGTCTGCTGTTGGAGCTTTCAATCAAGTTTTTCAGTTCAGATAATTTGTTTCTAGAATTTCTATTTTGATTCTATTCCTTTGTCTCATTCTTTTCCTCGATTGTTTTACAGATATCATTTATTTTTCTATCTGCATTTTCTTGTGATTCTCTGAACATCCTTAAGACAGTTATTCTGAATTCTCTGTCAGACATTTCATAAATCCACTGTTCTTCTAGGTACATTGCTGGTGCTTTGTTTTCTTCGGTAGTGTCATCTTTCTCTGTTCTTTCTTAATCTTAGTGGCTTTGCATTGATGCCTGGGCATTTGAGGAGACAGCTACCTATTCTAGGTTTTATAGGTATTCTTTTGTGGTATTAGACCTTTACAGGTTAATATCAGAGCCTTGTCTATGGTCTGTGTTTTTTGTTAGTTCTGTGTTGGATTATTATCTATCACCACCGCTTAAACTCTGCACTGGAACTAATTTGCTGTCCAGTGATTAATTGCCAAATTGGGGAACTTCCTGTGGGCACCAGAATTTGAGCTCTCTTCTTGAGCTAAATTGCTGCTTTGCTGCAGATTCTCTGGGGAAGGCTTTTTTTGTGTACTGAATTTTAACTGTTGGCCTTTTAATCACTTCTGGGTCTTTTGAGGTCATTATAGAAACTATCAGGATTTGTGGAAATTCTGGCTCAGAACTGAGTCTTTTCTGCAAACAGTGCCCCATGCAGTTCTGTCACCCTGACTGGTCTCCACTAAGTGGTGCCTGTGCAGCTCAGAATGCAGATCAGCTGCCTATGCTGTGTCCCAATGTTCCCCTGTTGGGTCAGCCTTCCCCACACTCCAGATGCTTCCTATGGGGCATACTGTGTATGAGTCATGACTCACCAATCTCTTGGTAGCTTTTTCCTCTGGTCAGCTGTAACCTCTTGCTTCTGTGTGGGTCCAGGGGAATCCCTTAGTGGCTTTGCTGGCCTGGGAGATTTATGGTATGCTCTGAAGCCCTCTTTGACCCTGCAGACTTCAAGAAACTTCAGGAAAAGGGTGCTGCTGCCACTTTTTCATCTCTCCTCAGCTGGTCTGTGAGCTGCAGTTGCTCCTTGCCTAGTACCAACCACACCAGTCCAGAAGCAACTGGGCTTGGAACAACTGGAGTGGTTTCTTTTTCCTTTCACCACAGCCTCTTATGCCTACATGAATTCCATGGGTCTTTCCTCCTCTCCGCCAAGCTCCATTGGCTCTAGGATGTCTGTCTTTGCTTTATAGTACCCATAAATTGATTGTTGGGGGAGGCAATGCTCAGGATCATCTATTCCACTATTTTGATCTATTCATCCTTCTAATTGTTATAGCAGTTACTGAGAGAGGAATATTGAAGTCTCAAACTGTGAAATTCTTTGCAGTTGTATTAGTTTGCTGCTTCATGTATTTTGAAGACCTCTTATTAGATACATAAATGGGGAGAATTTTTATGCCATTTTGATTAATTGATTACTTAATAATTTTGAACTGACATATTTTATACCTACTGCATTTTTGTTCTGAAATTTGCTTTTTCTAATATTAAAATAACTATTCCTAATTTTGAAAATAGTGATAGATATAGCATGATGTATCTTACATCAACATTTTACTTTCACCCTGTTTTATATCAACCTTCATCTGTATATTGGAAGTGTATTTTTTTTAAGCAACATATACTTGGGTCATACCTTGTATACAGCCTCGCATCTTGTGTCTTTTTTTAGGTGGTGGTTAGATCACCTACATATAATGTTAATATACATTTTAATATACAGATAGGTTCAAATATACCATCTTGCTATTTTTGTCTATTTTGTTCCATTTTCCCACTTTTTCTGCCTTGTTTTACATTAATTAAAATGTTTAGCTGATTCTATTTTATCTCCTTTTTGACTTATTAGATATAACTTTGTTTCCTTATTTTAATGGTTGATTTAGTGTTCATATTACACAACTTTAATTTATTACTGTGTACCTTCAGGTGATATTATACTATTTTATGTATAGTACAAGAATTTACAATATTTTTTTCTCCTCTTTACAACTTTGGCACTATTGTTTTCAAGTATTTTAATTTTGATATTTTATAATACCCACACTACATTATTTTGTAAAGTTTAAACAATCAATTATGTTTTTAAGACATTAAAAGATAAAATATTTTAATATATTTATCTGTGTAATGACCATTTCCTGTGTTCTTCATTCTTCTGTGTAGAACTATAATTCCATCTAATCTAATTTTCCTCTGCCTGAAGCTTTTCCTTTAACATTTCTTATGGCATAGGTCTGCAGGTGATGAATTCCTCCAGCTTTTGAGTGTCTAAAAAAGTCTTTATTTTGCTTTTGTAATATATTTTCATTTGTTATGTGGTTTATAGTTGACCATTTATTATTTTTGGCACACTAAGGATGTTTCATTATTTTCTTGCTTGAATTTTTTCCAATGGCAAATCTGCAATTATCCTTATCTTTGTTCCTCTGTTTATAAGGTGGCTTTTATCCTCTGGCTCCTTTTCAGTTTTTCACTTTGTCGTTGGTTTTGAGCAATCTTATTACAATCTGCCTTGCTATGGTTCTCTTTATTTTTCTTGTGCTTGGGGCTTGTTGAGCATCTTGAATCTGTAGGTTCCTTAAATCTGGAAGAATTTCAGTCATTACATTTTCCAGTTTGTTTCTCCTTTCATCTCTTCCTGTTCTCCCTTGAGCACGACAAGGACATTATACAACAGGCTGTGTGAACTTGCATCACCGATCACTGGTGCTCTACTTTTTAAAAATTCTATTTTCATTTTTAATGGTTTATAGTACTATGTCTTTAAGTTTACTAGTCTTTTTCTCTCCCACATTGCTAATCTTCTTTTAATTTCATTCAGTGTATTTTCATCTCAGATATTATAATTTTAATTTCTAAAAGTTAAATGTGGGTCTTTATTATCTTCATTAAAGTTTTAACTCATTTTATTACTTCCATTAAGACTTTTTATTTTTGCAGACATTATGAAATACAGCCAATAAAATTCACTTTTGAAAATTTTCTATGACATGTATCCTCTGAACAGGTTTTTTTTTTTTAATTTAAAAATAATCTCATGACCAGCAGATTCAGTTCTTGCATTTTTTCATTATTGGACATTATCATCTTAATTATCCACATTAACTAATTAAATTAACTAATTTCTATGTCACCTGCTACACACAAGTATAATTATAGCAGATTACCAAATTCTTTGTCAATGCCACATCTAAGGGGAAATGTTTCAATTGAATACACCAGATTCATATATCCCCAGGGATATGTCAACAACTTTGCTATTGAGACTAGAATTGTGGTTATGATTCTTATCAGTTCCCGGTCACAGCTGTGGAAAGCCCCAACTATGACTTTTCTGATATACACAGTACTTTACCATGGAGTCATGTCTGGTGTGGTGGTCAAAAGCAATAAATTAACCCACCTGAGGTAAGCCCAGAAGATCCATGTGGCACCGGCAACCCCTCCCCACTCCTTGGACCTGAAGGGGAGTGCCAGCCCCCACTGCCTGACCCTCCTGGGTGAGCAAGCTGGGGGTCCATTCTATGACCACAGATTCTGGAACAGGACCCAAGATGGGTTAACATAACCCATAACCACCATCACACCTACTGTCAAGCAAAGACAATTCACCACCACAGTAGCAGCCAGAGCCACTCCACAGCCAACCTCAGTTTAATAGAAGAAGCAAACTCTCTACCAAATGACAAAAGGACAATGAAAAAATACTAGAACTACAAATAAACAAGAAGAAATGACATTACTGAAAGAATACAGTAATGCTGCAATGTAAGACTCTATGGAACAGGGAATCCTTGAAATGTGTAAAAAAGAATTCCAAGCAGTGTTCTTAAGAAAACTTGAAGAAATAAAGGAAGATTCAAAGAATCAGTTAGAGAACACAATGAAACAAGAAAAATATCCAGAATATGAAGGAGGAAGTCTACAAAGAGATTAATACCTTTAAAAAGAGTGTAGCAGAACTTCTAGAAATAAAAGATTCACTCAGTGAAATAAAAAACACAACTGAGAGCTTGAGCAGCAGGGTAGAGCAAGCAGAAGAAAGAATTTCAGATCTTGAAGATGGCCTTTTGAAGTAACTCAGGCAGGCAATAAAAGGAAAGAGGAATTAAAAATAATGAGCAAAATCTAAGAGAGACAGCTGACAACTTCAAGTGCTCTAACATCCAAATTGTCAGTATTCCAAAAGGGGAGGAGAACAGAAAAGTATTAAAATCTATTCAAGGAAATACTAAACGAAAACTTCCCAGGTCCCCAAACAGATTCAATCCAAAAAGATCCTCCCCAAGACAAATTATAGTTAAATTTGCAAAGCTCAAACACAAAGAATTCTAAAAGCAGCAAGAGAAAAGCATGAGGTCACTTCTAGGGGTACCCCATCAGACTAACGGCAGACTTCTCAACTGAAACCCTACGGGCCAGGATAAAGTGGAATGATGTATTTAAAAGAGTAAAAGAAAAATAACAGAGGCCAACAATTCTTTACCCAGCAAGGCTCTACTTCAGAAATGAGGGAGAAATAGTATACTTCCCACACAAACAAAATTTGGGGGAGTTCACCACCACATGACCACCCCTGCAAGAAATTCTCAGGGGAGTCATTCATCTGGAATCTGAATAATGGTGACCACTATCACAAATACACAAGAAAGAGCAAAACACATCATTTAAAACAAAAAAAGCTAAATCATCCCACCTTAAATCTCTGGCTAACATTGAAGAAGAGAAGTAAAAGGGGAAATAATGATCAAAAGATATTTAAACCATATAAACAAGAGGCAATTAAATGACAGTAATTAAGCAACACTTGTCAATAACTACCCTAAATATGAATGGACTACACTCTCCAGCCAAATGATGCAGGCTGACTGGATTAAAAAGCTAGACCCATGTATGTGCTGTCTTCAAGAGATCCACCTCACCTATAGAGACACACAGACTAAAAGTGAAGGGATGGATAAAAAGATATACCATGCAAATGGAAACCAAAAACAAGCAGGAGTAGCTATTCTTATATCAGACAAAATAGACTTTAAACTGAAAAACATAAAAAGAGACAAAGAAGGCCACTATATAATGTTAAAAGGATTTATCCTGCTAGAAGACATAACAATCATAAATATATATGCAACCAGTACTGGAGCACCCAGATATATAAAGCAAACACTCTTAGAACTAAAGTTAGAAATAGGCCCTAATACATTAATAGTGGGTGATCTGAATACCCTCTCTTAGTATGGGATAGATCTTCCAGTTAGCAAGTCAGCAAAGAGACACAGGGTTTAATTTACACCTTAGAACAACTGGACTTAGCAGATATATACAGAACATTTCACCCAACAACTAAAGAATATACTTCCTTCTCATCAGCTCACGGTACATTCTCCAGGATAGACCACATATTAGGCCACAAATATAGTCTCAGCAAACTTAAAAAATCTGAAATAATTCCAAGTATCTTCTCAGACCACAATGGACTAAAATTGGAGGTTAATAATAAGAGAAACTCTGGAAACTATACAAATACATGGAAACTAAATAATAGGCTCCTGAATGACCTATGGGTTCAAGAAGAAATTCAACAAGAAATCAAAAACTTTCTAGAAACTAATGAAAATAAAGATACATCATACCAAAACCTGTGGGACTGGAAAAGCAGTACTAAGAGGCAAATTTATTGCAATAAATGCTTACATCAAAAGAATGGAAAGCCTTCAAATAAATGACCTAACTCCCACCTCAAAGAACCTGAAAAACAACAACAATCCAAATCTCAAGGTAGTAGACAGAAAGAAATAATTAAGGTCAGAGCAGAACCAAATGAAATAGAGACCCAAAAGGCAAAAGAAAATATCAACAAAATGAAAAGCTGTTTTTTCAAGAAGATAAATAAAATAGACAAACCATTAGCTAGGTTAACAAAAAAAAAAAAAAAAAAAAAAAAGAAGAGAGGAGACCCAAATAACAAAAATCAGAAATGAAAAGGGAAACAAGAAGTGATACCACAGAAATACAAAGAATCTTTAGAGACTATTATAAACAACTGTATGACAATAAATATGAAAATCTGGAAGATATGCATAAGTTTCTAGACACATACAAACTACCAAGACTGAACCAAGAAGAGAGAGAAAAACTGAACAGACCAATAACAAGCAAGGGTGAAGTGATAATTAGCAGTCTTCCAACAAAAGAAAAGTCCAGGTCCAGATGGCTTTACAGCTGAATTCTATCAAACTTTTAAAGAGGAGTTACTACCAGTTCTCCTCAAACTATTCCAAACAACAGCAACAGGAGTTACTCTCCCAAACTCATTTTATGAAGCCAAAATAACTCTTATACTAAAACCAGATAAAGACACAACAAAAAAAGAAAATATCAGGCCAATATCCGTGATGAACATAGATGCAAAAATCCTCAACAAAATTTTAGCAATCAGAATACAGCAACACATTAAAAAAAATTATACACTATGATAAATGGGATTCATCTCAGGGATGCAAGGATGGTTCAACATACGAAAGTCAATAAATGTGATTTGTGACATCAACAAACTCAAGGACAAAGACCATATGATCCCATCAATAGATGATGAAAAAGATTTTGACAAAATTCAACATCCATTCATGATAAAGACTCTCCACAAATTAGGTATAGAAGGAAAGTATCTCAACACAATAAAAGCCATTTATGACAAGCCCACCACCAGTATCATTCTGAATGGGGAAAAACTGAGGGCCTTTCCCTTAAGAACAGGAACAAGACAAGGATGCCCACTTTCTCCACTTCTGTTTAACATAGTACTGGAGGTACTAGCCAGAGCAATCAGGCAAGAGAAAGAAATAAAGAGAATCCAGATTGGAAAAGATGAAGTCAAACTGTCTCTATTTGCAGATGTCATGATACTATATATAGAAAAACCTAAAGACTCTATCAAAAAAGTTCTAGAGCTGGTTAATAACTTCAGTAACATTGCAGTATATGACATAAATACCCCCAAATCTGTTGCATTTATATACTCAAGTAATGAATTAACAGAAAGAGAAAAAAACTAAGCCGATTTACAATTGTCACACACACACACACACACACACACACACACACACACACACACACACACACACACACAAATACCGAAGGACCAATTTAACCAAGGAGGTGAAAGACCTCTACAATGAGAACTACAAACCATTTCTGAAAGAAATTAAAGAAGACACAAAAAGATGGAAAGATATTCCATGCTCCTGAACTGGAAGGATTAACACTGTGAAAATGTCTATACTACCCAAAGTGATCTACAGATTCAATGCAATCCATATCAAAATATCAATGACAGTCTTCGCAGAAATGTAAAAAACAATCTTACCTTTCATATGGAACAACGAAAGACCCTGAATAGCCAAAGCTATCCCGAGCAAACAAATAAAGCTAGAGGCTAAACACTACGTGAATTCAAATTATACTACAAAGCTGTCATAGTGAAAACAGCATGGTATAAAAATGGACATTCGGACCAGTGAAGTAGAATTGAGAACCCAGAAATCACTCCTCAGGTTTATAGCCATCTGATATTGGACAAAGGCAACAAAAATCTACACTGGGGAAAAGACTACCTCTTTGACAAATGGTACTGGGAAAACTGGATATCCATATGCAGAAGAATGAAACTAGATATGCACCTCTCACTATACACTAAAATCAACTCAAAGTGGATTAAAGACTGAAGTATAAGACCCAGAACTGTAAAATTACTAAGGGAAACTATAGATGAAACACTCCAGCAGCTAGGTCTGGGCACAGACTTTATGAACAAGAGTCTGAAAGCACAAGCAGCAAAAGAAAAAATAAACAAATGGGACTATAGCAAAATAAAATGTTCCTGCACAGCAAAGGAAATGATCAACAGAGTGAAATGACAACCTACAGAGTGGGAGAACATTTTCTGACTATGCATCTGATGAGGGATTAATATCCATAATTTGAGTAAGGAATTCAAACAATTAATATCCATAAATTGAGTAAGGAACTCAAACAATTATATAGTAAAAAACCAAATAATCCAATTATAAAATTGGCCAAGGAACTGAATAGACATTTTTCAAAGGAAGATATACAAATGGACAACAGGTACATGAAAAAATGCTCAACATCACTAGTCGTCAGGGAAATGCAAATTAAAACTCCATTGAGATACCACCTCACCCCAGTTAGACTGGCTATAATCAAAAAGAATGAGCATAACAAATGCTGGCGAGGGTGTGGAGAGAAGGGAACACTCCTGCACTGTTGGTGGGACTGTAAGTTAGTACAACCACTATGGAAAACAGTATGGAGGTTTCTCAAACAACTGCAGATAAATCTTCCATATGATCCAGCAATCCCTGTTCTGGATATATACCCAGAGGAATGGAAATCACCACGTCAAAGGGATACCTGCACTCCCATGTTCATCGCAGCTCTGTTTGCAATAGCCAAGATATGGAACCAACCTAAACATCCATCAATGGATGATTGGATTTGGAAACTGTGGTATATATACACCATGGAATACTACTCTGCCATGAAAAAAGAATGAAGTACTCCCATTTGCAACAACATGGATAAGGCTGGAAAAACTTGTTTTGAGTGAAATAAGCAAAGCACAGAGGGATAATTACCGCATGTGCTCACTCATAAGTGGGAACTGAGAGAGAGAGAGAGAGAGAGAGAGAGAGAGAGAGAGAGAGAGAGAAAGAAAGAAAGAGAGAAAGAAAGAAAAGAAAGAAAGAAAGAAAGAAAGAAAGAAAGAAAGAAAGAAAGAAAGAAAGAAAGAAAGAAAGAAAGAAAGAAAGAAAGAAAGAAAGAAAGAAAGAAAGACTGACCACGGTAGTGCATTGGACTTGCAGAGGGAAAGAACATTCCTTGGGCTACAAAGGGGCGGGGGGAGGGAGGTGGAGGGAGGTTGGGATAATTCGGTGGGGAACACAGGGTACAAATGCAATTTGTGGTAATGGGCATGCTGCCAGTATGAATCTGGCCCCCATGTCATGGGCACGAGGGGTGACAATCAGCTTTGTATCCCATGAATATTCATAACCCAAAAAACCAAAACCAAAGCAAACAGCAACAAAAAAACCTTTATTGTGCTTTAGCTGTAAAAAATAAAAAAATAAAAAATAAAAATAAATTAACCCACCTAATTCCTGGACCAGTTGTACAAAGGTTCACAGTCTTAACTATGAATCAGACAAGAAATTACTGAGAGTGTCTTGCCGAGAATAAAAAACAAAAACAAATACAAAAAATTAGAACAAAGTCAAAAACAGACAGAAATTTTAAAGTTTCAGTGTCATTTTGGAATGAATGAGAGAGCCTAGGAAAGAAATCCTTCAAACATAAGATGTGCTCATCAGTTCTTGAGCAGCAGAATTAAATTGATTTAATTTAACTCCATCACTGTGAGAATATAATTTTTCAAAATTCTAAATGCATTGACTCTAATACAAGTAAGTACAAAATGAACACATGTAAAAATTTTTTTTCCGTACTTCTTAATGGAGGATCTAGTAAGATGATAAAACTTGTTTCAAAGAGAATTTGCAGAACTGAGTATTCACAGGAATTAAAAAAAGATATTAGAATACAAGTAAGGTTGCCAGTTATACACATTTGTAAAAGGAAGCAAATTCTGGAGAAACAAGTATTAATAATTTCTCATTATATTTATTTTTCTTTAGAATCAATTTTAATCCTGATTTTGAGTTGAATTTTAACTCCGTAGGCTTGGGTGACAAAAGTAAATATTGCGTTTTGTCTTCTCATCCATCACTTGGAAAATTTGTGTGAGATTTGCTAAAGGTAAAAAAATACTTGTTGACAACTTGAGAAAAAGTGTGGAGAAAACCTATTTTGAGGAAATGAATGTTACATAAGCTGGGCCTCCATGATCTTTGAAAGCTAGAAAAAAATTTAACTTTGCATAGAATAATGATGATAGTTATGAGGAATTAGGGCTAGTACTGAAGAAAGGAGAGTTTGCAGAGATGATGGTTAACCATTTATTGGAAAAAGCAGGTATACAGAAAGGAAGCCTTGGGAGCTATCAGATAAAGCATTAAGCACTGGAGAGATCAGAGTTATGTAATCGGAGAAGTAGTTTTTTTAAGTTGTTTCTACACGATATGTAAATTAAACTTTCTTTTGTGTGTCCTTAAAATATTCTTTAAAAATATACATTGTTTTCTAAATGTTTATGATGTGGATTTATCCTTTTTGAAAATGGTTGCTGATTTCTGCTTTAAGGTTGGTATACAGAGAAAAAAGAAGCTGCTTGTGTGAGCATAGCCATAATGGGTCACAAGTAATTTTCATATTAATTCCTTAGCTCCACTTTGTGTCTTTCATTCTTTTATGTTTTTAAGTTTTCTTATCTTTGAGTTTATAGCTTCTGTCATAAGCATTACACATTTTTTTATTTTACAGATAGAAACTTTGATAAATTACACGTTTTTTAGATGCAAGAAATTCAGTCTCTGTGATGCTTAAGTAGTTACCAAGATGACAATTTTCTTACTGCTCTTAGCAACTTAAGAAAAACAAAATAATGAAAACTTAGAGCCTAAAGAGAAAGAAAACTTAAGTACATTTGATATATAATTTTTCCTTATGTTCCTCTTCCCTCCTAGTTAAAACCAGTTAATACACCTTGTAGGAAACCAACTGATGAATGTGATTTTGCTGAATTTTGCAATGGGAAAGACCCGCACTGTGTGCCTGACACTTATGCACACAATGGACGTTCCTGTGACTCAGGTGGAGCCTTCTGTTATAATGGAATATGTCGAACTTTTGTCAAACAGTGTAGAAATTTAGTTGGAGGAGGTAATGACCGTAATTTTCTTCTTAGTTCATAAATTCTAATTATTCCAAAGTCTGTTATTCAATTCTCTAGAACAAAAATGTAAACATAATTTGTTGATGACTGAAGTCTTGGTGTATATTATGTATATTATACCATCTGGCAAGACAACGGCTATGGAGTAGCAAGTAAAACATAATTGAGATACAGTGAAATGAGGAGAAATTGAGAAGTATTCCAGATTTGTGATCTAATGTTTTTCCAACTAAAGCCAGGACTCAGTGCTGGCCAGATAAATTTAGAGCCAGATACAGGGTTTTCAGTCAGATGTCCCCCTGGTTATTCATCTTCTTTACTGTTTCTTTAGGACTAGCAGTGACTTTGAGTAATTTTAAGGCCCTTTGTGAGAACTGCAGGGGCATAGGTACAACAATCTTCACTCCAAATAGTAAAATTTCCTCTTGGAGGCAAGTGTGGCATCTAAAGCATTTTGATTTCAATAGCACATATAGTCTAATTCTAGTGACTATATGTGCTAGTGCACGTCAGACATGATATGTCTGCATCTGATTACCAACCAGCTTTTGTACTTATTTTTGGAGAACAGTCCTATATTGAAAGCCTCCCCTGAAGCTTGGGGTGTAGAGAAGGTTGAAGAAACTTTGCCCTCAGTGATAGCTGTATTTCAATCCAAATTAACTCCAGTTCTTTGAATAGGTCATTTGTTCCCCCCCCCCAAAAAAAATAAACTCCATTTATCCAGGTGAAAAAAAAAAAATGAATAGGTCATTTGTGGCCTGTCATGGTCAACCAGAATGGTCCTTGAGTAGGATTTGATATAATTTTGAAGTAGGCATTAGCTTTGCAACATAAAACTCACATACAATTTATAGGCAACCATCAATAAAGATCTTATGCTACAGACATAATACAAATAATTGTGTGATGGGCTGGCCAGTTAGCTCAGTCAGTTAGGGTGTGTCCCTGATAACGCCATGGTCCAGGGTTTGATTCTGGTATCAGCCAGCCACAAAAAGAAACAAAAAAACAACCAAAATAATTGTTGGCTTATGACCAAAATATGCTTATGAGGTTGTCATATTAAAAGATATAGCTTATGCATCAAGCAATAGCATTTAAAGTAGAGATATTTGTAGACCTATGGTAGAGGGCCTTGAGTTTAAGTAGTCTTTTTTAAAAAATTATACTAGTAAAAGACACCTCAACTAAAAGCGTACCACGTTTTTCTAAGTTTCTTACCAGATTTTGGTTTTTGTACAAGTCTCACTTCTACAGTGTCCTCTTCAGTGTTATTTCTGCGGATGTAGAAACTTCCTATTCAAAGTGTAATATAAAATATTACTAGTTTGGGTGTCATTAGGTTAGTGGTGATATTTGTCTTCTAGAAGGTTGAAAGTCTCATTAATTGTAAAGTTACGTATATTATTAGAGAGATTTATCACCAAATTGAATTGCATGGCACCTAAACAAATGTGAGTGCTAACCCAACAGTTATATGAGGATTTCTCAACCTCAAAACTATTGATATTTTAGGACAGATAGTTCTTTGTTGTGAGGAGTGGAGGCTTAATCACTTGAATTTTTCATAATTTTCAAATTAGGCACAACTAAATATATAAAGGGGCTGAAGTAGATGAACATTGACATTCTGCCTAATTTTAAAATTCAGTAATTCTTATTTAGTGATTATTTGGATACCAGGGAACAGGAATGAGGACTCTAGTATAGAACGAAAGGAGTTAAATCACTACTGGTTGTATATCCAAAGGAAAGGAAATCAACACGTCCAAGGGACACCTACACTCCATTTTTATTGCAGTTCTATTTACAGTAGCCAAGACGTGGAACCAACCAATGTGTCCGTCAGTGGATGTCTGGATAAAGAAAACGTGGGGTATATACACAAAGGAGTACTATTCAGCCATAAATCAAATGTTCTTTGGATTTGTTATCCATCCTGCACCATAGATACTTTTACTCTACTATTTTGTTTGGAATAAGAGTAAACTATATTTTCACTTGGGTAGGGAACTAAGGGAGAAAGTAAGTAATTTAGAGGAAATATTGAGGTCCATGCCTGTTTATTTTTATAGCAATACAGAACCATAATATTAACATTGCTGTTTAGTTTACTTCCTGTTTGAAATGGAACAAAGTCTATAAGGCTTAAAATCAGGAGGTCTTTTTTTAATCCTAGCTCTATCCCCAGCAACTTTTTAATGCTGGGTATTTATGAACCTCCTTAGAAGTCACATTATAATTCCTAGATTGAACCTATCATTTCTACAGTGTAATTTGAATTCTATATTGTAATTTACTTATGTTATTGTTTTTAGATTCTAGAGGTGGTTCATTTGCTTGTTATGAAGAAATAAATTCCAGAACAGATAGATATGGAAACTGTGGCAGAAATTTTTGTCCATTTGGGTATGTACTCAGAAAATATAATTTTCTTTGGAAAATACAGATTGCTAAAACCCTAGAGTATATTCTGTACACAGTAAAATGGCATTCTGGGGGGCCAGGTTTCCTTTGCTACATAATCTGAGCTAAACAATATTATCCATTGCATATAGTAACATGTATTTTGTGCCTGTAATTTTAGAGCAACAGTTACATTGTGTTAGCAAGTTTATATATATTATATAAATTATAGAATATATTTATATACATCAAATGAGTGTAGTAAGACCAGTGATCACTTGCTCAGATTTCAACAGCCAGTATCAGGGCTGCCAGATTGTAAAAACCAATATTTCACTTGCCAGATTGTCTCATAAAACAAAGAGCTATAACATAAGTCAATGTGATCATAAAATTTACTGAGAAAAAGTGTTGAAACCTGGATTTAAATTAGTAAACCATTATTTTAATTTCGCTATATTAGTAACCTACATTACTTCAATAAAGGACAAGAGAAATTTTTTTCTACCTGTGCTTCTAGTGATCTTCTATGTGGAAAATTAGTTTGTGCCTGGCCACACAAAACATTCATATCACGTGCAAATTTATCTGTGATTTACGCACATGTTCTAGATGAAACATGTGTGTCCACGTTTCGACCTCATCATGCATTGTCTGAACCAGGTAAAAGTCTTTCAGTTTCGACATATTATAGACCTGAAGACAGAGATGATACATTTGTAGAAGATGGCTCTGTGTGTGGTCCTGATATGGTAAGTAGAACTACAAAAATTTAAGTGTTTTAAAATTATTTTTATACTTATTTTGAAAATATATTAACCAATTTATTTTTCCCAATTTTTTATTGTGGTTAAATACACATAATATAAAAATTATCATCTTAACTATTGTGAAGCGTACCATTCAGCGGTATTAAACACATTTATAATGTTGTGCAAACCTCATCACCATCCGTCTCCATAGCTCTTTTCGTCTTGTAAAACTGAAACTCTATTTCCCTGAAACAATAGCTCCTCACTTCCTCCTCCCCTAGCTCCGTCTCTTTGAGTTTGATGCTGCAGGTGCCTCACCTAAGTGGAAGCACAGTATTTGTCTGTTTGTGACTGGCTTATTTCACTTAACGTAAAGTCCTCAAGGTTAATCTACGAGTATATTGTAAAGTAAATCAAAATTTCCTTCCTTCTAAGACTGAATCCTATCTCATTGTATGTATATGCCACAGTTTGCTTATTCGTTCATTGATGGGCACTAAGTTGCTTCCGCATCTTAGCTACTGTAAGTAATATCACTATGCACATGGTAGTACAAATATCTCTTCAAAACTCAACTTTCAGTTATTTGGGGTATATACCCAGAAGTAGAACTGCTGGGTTATACGGTAGTTGTACTTCTAATGTTTTGAGGAACTGCCATATCGTTTTCCACAGCAGCTGCACCGTTTTACATTCCTACCAACAGTGTACAAGTGTTTCAGTTTCTCCACATCCTTACCAACATTTGTTATTTTCTGTTTTCTTGACAGTAGCCAACCTAATGGTTATAAAGGGGTATCTCATTGTAGTTTTTATTTTGTAATTGATACATAATAATTGTACATATTTATGGGGTATAGAGTGATATTTCAATACATGTATATAATTCACTATATGATCAAATCAGAGTAATTAGCATATTTATCACCTCAAATATTTATCATTTCTATGTGTTAGGAGCATTCAAAATTCTCTTTTATAGCTATTTGAAAATATGTAATAAATTATTGTTGTTTATAGTCACTCAGTACTATAGAACACTAAAAATTATTTCTATCTAGCTATAATTTTGTATTCATTAACCAACCTCTATCACCCCTTTTCCATAATATTCCTAGTCTCTAGTAACCACAATTCTTCTCTGTACTTCTAGAAGCACAACTATTTTAGCTCCAACATGTAAGTGAGAACATGCAGCGTTTCCCTCTGTGCCTGACTTATTTCACCTATTGTAATGTCCTCCATGTTTCCATGAATGACAGGAGCTCATTCTGTTTTTTATAGCTGAATAGCATTCCATTGTGTATATATACCACAGTTTTCTTTATCCACTTATCTGTTGAGAAATGCTTGGGTTGATTTTGTATCTTGGCTTTTATAAATCGTACTGCAATAAATATGAGGTGCATATATCTCCTTGGTGTACTGATTTCCTTTCCTTTGAATAAATGCACAGTAGTAGGATAGCTAAATCATATGGTAGTTCTGTTTTTAGTTTTTTGAGGAAACTCCATACTGTTTTTCATAATCTAATTTACATTTTCATAAAACTAATTTACACTTTTACCAACAGTGTATATGGATTCTCTTTTCTCTGCATCCTTACCAACATTTGTTATTTTGGTTGTAGTTGTTTTTTTTTTTTTTTTTGTAATAGCCATTCTAACTGGGGTCACATGATATCTCATTGTGGTTTTGATTAGCATTTCCCTGATGACTAGTAATGTTGAACATTTTTTATATCCTTGTTGAGCCATTTGTGTATCTTCTTTTCAGAAATGTGTATTCAGATTTTTAAACAAATGTTTAAATTTTAACTGAGTTCCTGTGAGCATAGAAAAAAACAAAACAGAGTGAAGCAAAACAAAACAAAACAAAACAAAAATGGTTCATGAGTTGGGCATCCCTGTAAACCAGAGCAGGTTCAGAGAACTTCAACCAGTAACAGGATCCAACAGCATTTATACAAATGAAAATACAGTGTAGAAACAACTTAATTGGTTACAACTTAATCAGTTAATTGGTTACAGAGCCTTCTGCAATTGACTCAATAAAGCTCAGCTAAGTAGTTAAACTCCACATTAGTTTGGTCTGTTAAGCTTAATGCAGGAGCCTATTCCAGATCAATGGCCTCCCACACATTTTATTTAACATACTCACATGTGTGAGAATATGACCAAAACTTAGGGCATTAACACTGCTCTCAATCATCATTGTCCTGGATTACTGTTCTCAACACATCATTCATAGATTATGGTGTTCTCATAATCACATGTTCCTTTGAATTCTTATTTCAGCCAGAGAGAGACAATTTAGCATTCAGTAGATGGGTGCCTGTAGACATTTAAGACATTTATAGAGAATACAGGACATCAGGGAGGCTACTATTGTGACTGTTAGAAGGATGATATCAAGAATTTGGATTATGATCTTTAGCCAGTGTCCTCATGAATCAAACAGCCTGTTTTTTCAGTTTCTGTTACTGGGTCTGTACGATATTCAATATATTTATTCATGTGCAGCAAAAGAATTACACCACGCAACCTCCTACCTGTTCAGTTAGGTTAGGTTAAATTAAAACAGGAAATGAGAACAAGTGGGTCCACAAGTCTAGTTACATTATCCTGTCAAATAAACGACAACAACAAAAAACAGGCATAAAGAAGAAAAATTAAGAGGGATAAGAGTCTCCTTATGATTAGGAGTCTTGTTCCAGTGTCTGAGAAAAGCTGTCCACATCTAAGGTGTCATCTACTTTTGGAGGAAAAACTTTCCTGGTTAGCTTTTACCTCAATGTCTCCAACAGGTGTACAGTTCAAAAAATTTCAGGGGGGAGGGTGTTTTTTTATGTTGTAAAATTTGGACCCAAAATTCAAAATCCTGGAGCTTTACTGAATTATAGGTGAAGAAAAGAACCTGATATGGTCCTTTCCAATTGGGTTCAAGGGCAGTTCTTCTCTAATGTCATTTCCAGAGGACCTAATCTCTGGGTTCTACATTATAAAAAGTCTGGTTGTTATCAATGGGTGGATATTGAAAGCATTCTTCATTTGGTGAAAATACATCCTAACACAATACATCTAAGTTCCACAACATTCAATCATATCAATATTTAGAAAAACATGAGACACATGAGATTTCATTATTAAAGGAATAAGCCTTATAGTAACTATTTCATCCATTAATGCTATTTCTTTCAATCACATTGACCCTGCCCATTTCAATTTCAAAATACTATTTATCCTTTCAACTTTTCCAAAAGATTGAAGATGATAGAGACAATGTGTATTGCTACGCTAATTGTCTGTCTAGGCAACTATGCCAATTGTCTTGCTAGGGCTAGGGCTCAAGCTAGGACCCACAGACCCTTCAAACCCATTGTACAGACTGGGTCACAAACCCCTTACCCACAGGTCCATGAGCTAGGTAATAGGAAAAAGATCCTGGGATCCATGGGTAAAAATTAATAGGCTTTATTCAGATGCAAGCCCAGGTAGCTAGTGGCAACCACCCTAGTGGCTTCCCGGGTGTCCCAAGGGCCCCGTGTATCAGAGCCATTTGTCCTTTATACTTAAGTCCAGTAACCCAGGAACACTGGGGCATGACAACCCAGGAACACCTGGGTGCCCATGCACACCCACAGACAACAGCTAAGGAATACCTGGGTGCCTGTGCACAGTGATCATTTATATCACGTGCTCTGCAAGACTCTGAACTCCCCTTCTCCCAGGATTCTTGACCATTTACTTTTAATTTTGCCTACAATCCACCCCTTCAGGGTCCCTTGCCATACAATCTACACATTCGGAATCTTCCAGGATGTTCCCTTAGCAAGGATAGCTGACCCTTGTATCCATATAACCTATTGTTTGTTCAATATGCCTTAAGTCTTGTCTGATAGTTCTATCATTTCAACTATTAGCGATGAAAATCCCTCCTGTACACATGTCCGGTTAGTAGTCATCATTGGTCTGATGTTCTATGGGAATCCTGCAGCCAAATTAATGGGAATCTCAGTGCATATTCGGCAGGCTGATACATTGGCCACATGAATGTATGTATGTGCCCAGTCAATTCTGGTGCCACAACACTATGGGCAAAAAGACAAAAGGGTTATTGGTACCAACAGGGGGAGTTCTCACCCCTCTGGTAGAATACATGCCAGCTTACCATCCTGAGGAAGGATGGTTGCAGGAATAGGTATCTTACCTGGTTTATGATATCATACATTATCTGCTAACACTGTTGGATCTGTAGGTTCTACATATAACAGTATAGGGGAACTCATAATTGGCCATAATGATAATACAAATGTGTCCATTAGAATAGAGCACTTATCTGTTCCAGGCCATGTTACCTTTACTCAGGGAGGCCAGGTGCTTGTCACCAAAGGTGAAACTTGCAAGTCTTCTTCTTATCCGTTCCCCCTAGGGCCAATTAGGCCTACCCAGCATATATGGGGGGCTTCTATTTTCCAAGGCCATTCCCATTGTACTGTCTGTACCTGTTGCAAACAGGTTGGGGCCAGTAAGAGAATATTTCCATTCTTGCTGTGTCCTGGTTTCAAGAGCTCATCTGTAGTAGTAACTTGAGTAGTACACTATTCCACTGGAGAGGGTCAGCCCTTGTGGGGTGTGTCATTTAGAATCCTGACAGTCAGCCATAACCGCTATGTCCACCCCTTCAGGGATAGGGGTCGGGTGATAGCTTTAGTCCCTTTTTAAAAAGACTATTGTACTGTTCAGTCATTCCCACTGCCTGGGGATGATATGGCACATGTTAACTCCATTGAATAGACAACCGGGAAGCCCATTTTTGTACCTCATGTCCAGTAAAGTGGGTTCCATTATCACTCTATGACTAGAGGCTGACCATACATGGTCATAAGACTATTCAGGCCTTAATAATGCTTACCTGGTCTGGGGCCTTACAAGGCCATACAAACAGAAGACCAGTAGCCGTATCAACAGCCATGAAGATATACCTGGAATTCTCTGACCTTGGCAGTGGTCTGACAAAGTCCACTTGCCATCGAGTCAGGGGCACCCTTCCTTGAGTTATTTGCCCATCTGTATGGGGCATCTGCCGGGCCTGTGGACTCTCTTGAGCACATACCAAACAAACATGACAGGCATTCACTACGTCTTCCCATTTTGTGGGCAGGCCCCATCTTTGAGCCGCCATCCACATGGTTTTGCTGCCAGCATGCTGCATTTGTCAATGTAACCATGGGGCCACATCAGCAGCTGGGGCTCTCTCCAGCCATCTTACCTTAGCCAAGGTATCAGCTTCATCACTGCCTGACTGGTTCAGGGGAAGTGTCCTGTGACATAGAAAAGAGTTACTTCCTTCTCATGTCCTAATTCCCATAACTCTTGCCACATGGCTTGTCCCCACAGGGGTCAGTGGCCTACCATCCACTGTTGATATTTCCAAGTAGAGATTCAAAGGGCTAAACCTTTGAACACAGCCCAGCTGTCAGTACAGATGGTTTATGGCCCAGGCTCATTCTTTATCACCATCCATACTGCTCTCAATTCATCCCGTTGACTGCTTTGCCCTGTACCATTTTCATTCCACATAGTATCTGTTAAGTGCTGGACAGCAACAGCTGTCCTTGATGCTGAAGTTCCCATGCTAGAGCCATCTGTACACCAATCTTGTTCTGTGATAGGGCCCTGTTCCTCATGGAAAGTTGTGGCTTCCACCTCCATGGGTAAAGGTTGTGTCCAAGTTTCCTCCACAACCTCTACTGGGCCTAGCACAGTCTACAACTCTTTGGACAGAGGACTCGTTGACACAGTGCTTCTTTGTTCCATATGTGCTCTCCATTTGGATGGAGTAGGAGTCTGAGCTATGCCCCTTTTAGGAGTGGTTGGCCACGTGTGCAGCCAACCTAGTATGGTGTATGTCATCCTTACTAGGACCTTGGAAGTTCCTATGATAGCCTTGGTGGCCATCAGGGAAGAATACACAGCTGCTAACTGTTTCTCTATCAGAGAATAACACACTTCAGCACCTTCCAGAGCTGAGACCAGAATCCCACAGGTGTGCAGAATCGGTCTTGTCTCTGCCACAAACCCCATCCTAACCCCTCCTGGGTTATATGTACATCTAACTCAAATGGCTTAGTGGGGTTGGCCACTTGTAAAGCCTGCACTTGCTGTATTGCCCTTTTTGTAGGCTGGTAAGCCTGTTCTACTTCCTCAGTCCAAACCCAGGAGGTTCCTTTCTTTGTTAATGCACACAGTGGGCATGCCATTTGGGCCATATGGGGTACAAAAGCTCTCTAATACCCCAAAAGTCCCAAATATGTCTGTAGCTGAGCTACAGTTGTGGGTTGAGGGTATGCCTGTATCTTGTCTATAATAGCTTCTGGGATGACCCTCATCTTACCCGACCAGACCACTCCTAAGAATTTGACTGACAGCCCAGGTCCTTGCACTTTGGCTGTGTTCACAGCCCATGCACATTGTTCCAAATGACTTAGCAGTGTTGGAGCTGCCTGGGCTAAATATGCAAGAGAATCAGAGGTTAGTAAGATATCATCAATGTAGTGAACCATTGTAACCATGCTGGGCCTAGTCCACTTGGCTAGGTCCCCAGCCACCAAACCATGACAAATGGTTGGGCTATGCAGATAACCTTGGGGCAGTACTTGAAAGGACCACTGCCTCCCTTCCCAGGTAAAGGCAAACTGATCTTGGCTATCAGCTGAGATTGGAATAGACAAAAAAGCATTTGCCAAGTCCAATACATAATGATAAGTTCCTAGCTGAGTTAACAGCTGATCCATTAAGTCATGAACTGAAGGTACAGCTGCATGCAAAAGAAGCTCTACTTGTTTAGTTCTCCATAGTCCACAGTCATCCTCTAGGTACCATCAGGATTTTTCACTGTACATAAATGGACTATGTGTGGGATGAATAATGCCAGATTTCTCTAACTCCAGTCTAGTGGCACCTATTTCCACATGTCCTCCTGGTAGGTGATACTGCTTCACACTGACTATTCGTCTTGGCTTGGGTAACAACTGTGGGTCATGTTTAGCATATCCCCATAACACAGGCTTTACTGTCCGTATCCTCAGCCAAAACTCTCCAACTGTTGTTTGCAGGTGCATATCATAAAGTACGTCCATACCCAAAATGTATTCAGCTACTGGGGATACATACACAGTGTATATACATGAGGGGGCCATCTTCCTATGCCCAATGGCAATGACACAGTTTTGACTTCAATAGTACGTCCTCCCTAGCCATCTACATGAACTGTGGCCCCTGGAAACTTATCTGGATTGCCGTATATCAGGCTGCATTCTGCACCAGTATCAACCAATGCCAAAACACGCTGCACATTTGTCCCTGACTAGTTCAGTAATATCAGATCAATGTAAGACCTCTGGTCTTCACCTGCCCCCAAAAGATGAGCACCTTAGCCTGCTGCCTAATTAGAATGGAACAGTCCATTTGCCTCTGTGGGAGTAACCAAAAAATCCTTTAAATTCACTGGGCATATCTTGCCACCTGTTTCTGGATGTTTAGTGAAACACTGTTCGGGGTACAATTGTTGCCACAGGATAAACAGGACTGCATTTTGTTGCCAGTCAGTTTTCTTGCTATCAACCACTGCTGCAAGCAAGCCAAGCCACATCTGGTTATGGCTAGTCTTGCTTGGTCCCTTCAGGATAAAATCCTGAGCATTTCTTGGAGGTTTGGTCTTAGCCACCTTTCGGGCCCCTTTTGCTTGTCTCCTCCCCTCCACTTCACCCAGACTGGCCATCATGGTCATTACTTCATGTATAGGACGACCAGTGTATGGGACCACTATGGCCATCAGTGACCTAAAAGACGTTAATGGGGCATTTTGCAGCACTATGTCTCTCATGCTGCCTGTAAAACATTCATCATCTGGACCACGAGTGTTCACATTAAACATGGACTGCCACATCCCCAGCTCCTGAATTATTTGA
Organism: Cynocephalus volans; assembly: GCF_027409185.1. Classification (NCBI taxonomy): domain Eukaryota; kingdom Metazoa; phylum Chordata; class Mammalia; order Dermoptera; family Cynocephalidae; genus Cynocephalus; species Cynocephalus volans. Next base: position 110,655,402 of record NC_084472.1, read on the forward strand.
ACCAATTCGGCATATGTTTGCCATTTATTCACAATTTTGGGCAATTCTCCAGCATTTGCCCACACCGTTTGGCAGCTGCATTCACCTGAGGGCCCTGTTTATCAGAGCCATTCGTCCTTTATACTTAAGTCCAATAAACCAGGAACACCTGGGTGCCCATGTGCATCCACAGACAATAGCTAAGGAACACCTGGGCATACATGCACAGTTATTGATTATGTCACATGCCCGGCAAGATTCTGAACCCTCCCAAGCGATCCTGACCATTTACTTTTCATATTCCCTACACAATGCTAATCCCATCATGTTCATAACACCTTGTTTAACTGTTTTATAATTTGCCAATAAAATAGGTTTCTCTGTTGGAGATCTCTGCAGAGATGCCCGTAGAAAACACATTTTCCAATAACATCTTAACTACCATCATGACACTGGCCTCCTTTCACGAAAGCTTCTGTACAACCAGAGAACATAGATTAGAAGTGTGTATTTATATCCCATTGAAGGTGGTAAACTGAATAAAATACCTTTGTAAATGTTTACATGGTCCATCAGGAAGCACAAATCTACCACCTGAAGTTCTGATTTTCTCCCCCACATGATTATGGTTTTGACAAACAAAACATTAGCCATAAACTATTTTAGAAATTTCGCAACAGTCATCCACCATTCGCCCAGAATTTGGATCATTTTTCCTAGTTCATGCTGTGTTGTTAAGTGCAAGGCTCTCAACAATGGGAGCTTCAAGGACTTAATGAGGACCAGGTGGCCATCCAAGCCCTCTGTGACTCCATGTTTAATACTGAATTTACATCCTTTTGCTTTTCCAAATCAGGTGCATTGCACTGTTTATTAAATAGTCAGCACCGGGGAGTTGACTGGGTTCAATCTTGAAGTTCACTCAAGTTGCAGATCTTAGTAGTTTCAACATTGGCTGACCTAGTATGAAAATCTGCCAAAGAATTTTTTTGGTGTTCAGTTTATTTCAGTTAATTTTCATTCTACTTGATGTTGGGTTAATTCTATGAACCAATCAGTATGATTTCCAGGAGTTTCCATCCAATCCAATGGTATGATCTTAATGTTACCCAAAAAATCTGTACTTTTCACATCCTTTTCATCAACCTTCTCAAAGACAAAACACTTTTTGGACTGTAGTTGATTGCAAAACGATCTTAGAGAAAAATCAAAACAATAACTGGGAATGACAAAAACTTAAAATGGCCATGTTAAAATATAATAATCAGCAATTCACAAGGAAACTTGGCTGACTCTATTGCATACATCTTTTTAAACTTTATTTCTTTTATTTACTTATTTTTATTGAAAGATAATTGATTAATTTTATTTGTGGGGTACAGAATTGAATATCATACATGTGTATAATTTGTGGTAAATAAATCAGGATAATGAGTACAGTCATGTTTACCAAACATAATCAATCTTTATGATTATTAGTGACACTTCACTAATTTTTTGCTAGCCCTCCCTTTTCCCCACCTGTAATCACCACAGTTCTGTTTTCTTTTTTGAAAGTTTAATGTATTATTGTGATTCTTTCTTTTTTTCATTCTTTCCTTCCTTTCTTTATTTTTACTTTCAATTATGAGTAAGGACACATATTTCTCTTTCTGTGCCTGGCTTGTTTCGCTTAAACTAAGTTCATCCATGTTGCTGTGAGTGGCAGAATTTCATTCTTTTTTAAATGGCAGAGTAGTATTTCATTGAGTATATATAGTTCATTTTTCTTATCCAGTCATCTGTCAATGGACATATAGGTTGATTCCAACTCTTGGCTATTGTAAATAGAGCTGCAATAAACTTAGGAATGCAGGTATCCTTTTGACATGACGATTTCCATTACTTTGGGTATATACCCAGCAGTGGGATTACTGGATCACATGGCAGTTCTATCTATAGTTGTTTGAAGAAATTCCATACTGTTTTCCATAATGGCTGTGCTAATTTACAGTCACACCAGCAGTGTAGGAGGATTCCCTTTTCTCCGCATCATCACCAGCATTTGTTATTATGTCTTTTTGAGAATAGCAAGTCTAACTGGGGTGAGGTGATATCTCAATGTGGTTTTGATTTGCATTTCCCTGATGCTGAGTGATGTTGAGCATTTTTTCATGTGTCTGTTGGCCATTTTTATATCTTCATATGAGAAATGTCTATTCATCTCCTTCGCCTATTTTCCAATTGGATTACTTGTTGAGTTGTTCGAGTTCTTTTTATATTCTGGATATTAATCCCTTGTTGGATGCATCATTTGCAAATATTTTCTCCCATTCTGTAGGTTGTCTTTTTGCTCTGTTGTTTCTTGTGCCAAACAGAAGCTTTTTAATTTGATACAATCCCATTTATTATTTATTTATTTATTTTCCATAGTACATTTTTTATTGGTTATGAATATTCATGAGATACAAAGCTGATTGTCACCCCTTGTGCCAAAGATGTGATGACCTGATCCATACTGGCAGCATGCCCATTACTACAAATTGTGATTATACTCCATGTCCCCCACCCAATTGTCCCTGTCCTCCCTCCCTATGTCCCCTTTCCCCACTCCACTTTGTATCCCTAGGTATGTTCTCTCCCTGTGGAAGTCCAACGCACCACTGTGGTCTTTCTGTCCTTCATTCTTTCTCTCTTAGTTCCCACTTATGAATGAGTTTATGTAGTATTTACCCCTCTGTGCTTTGCTTATTTCACTCAACATAAGTTTCTCCATGCTCATCCATGTTGTTGCAAATGGGAGGATTTCCTTCTTTTTTATGGCAGAGTAGTATTCCATGGTGTAGATATACCACAGTTTCCTTATCCAATCATCCATCGATGGACATTTAGGTTGGTTCTATGTCTTGGCTATTGTGAGCAGAGCTGCGATAAACATGGGAGTGCAGGTATCCCTTCAACATGATGATTTCCATTTCTTTGGATATATACCCAGAAGTGGGATTGCTGGATCAGATGGAAGATCAATCTGTAGCTGTTTGAGAAAACTCCATACTGTCTTCCATAGTGGTTGTACTAATTTACAGCCTCACCAACATTGTAGGAGGGTTCTCTTTTCTCTACACCCTCACCAGCATTTGTTATTCTCTGTCATTTTGATTATAGTCTAATGAGGGTGAGGTGCTATCTCAATGTGGTTTAATTTGCATTTCCCTGACGATTAGTGATGCTGAACATTTTTTCATGTACCTGTTGTCCATTTGTATGTCTTCCTTTGAAAAATGTCTATTCAGCTCCTTTGCCCACTTTTTAAATGGGTTATTTGGTTTTTTTTACTGTGTAATTGCTTGACTTCCTTGTATATTGTGGATATTAATCCCACAGATTAATATTTTATAATATTATAATAAAAATATTATAATATTTTTATAATATTATAAAATATTATAATATTTTAATAATATTTTAAAAATATGTCAGATACATATTTTTTCTTTGGTTGCCTGTGTTTTTGGGGTCTTATTCATAAAATCTTTGCTCAGTCCTATATCCTGAAGTGTTTCCCCTATGTTTTCTTTTAGGAATTTTAAAATTTCAGGTCTTATATTTAAGCCTGTAATCCATTTTGAGTTGATTTTGGTATGTGGAATGAGGTGCGGGTCCAGTCTCACTCTTCTGCAGGTGGATGTCCAGTTCTCCCAGCACCATTTATTGAAGAGGCAGTCTCTTCCCCAATGTATGTTCTCGTCATCATTTTAAGACAATGATTAGGATTATGAATGAGAAATCATGACTGCTGACAGCCCTAGTTTGGGTTTATTAAAGGTACCACAATCTGGCCATTGTAATTCTAAAATATTTTTTATATACAAGGTTCACTGTTCCAGATAAATACAGTAGAGGCCCATAATTCCTGAACCTAAAGCCAGCTGCAGTCCCAGAAGGAGAACAATCATTACAAGGCTTAGATCACCGACAGGAAAACTCCTACCTGGGGAGACTCCCACACAGGCTAAAACCCTTTGCTGGCACGAATGGGACAACCACCCCTCAGTACCCAAATTAAAATGTCAACCTCAACCAAAGGAACACCAATATTCAACCAACATGACACCAACTATTTGATATTAGGAAGGGGATTGTTTAAGTCGATTTGAATCTTTATCAGAAGAGCTAAATGGATTCACTCAATGTCTATTGGGGACTTAAGTCTCCAAGAAATCTCTTATAAAAGAGCTAAACTCTAGGAATTTTTGTTTTTATTTAGGTTAAGGGAAAATGAGCACGTGTGTTGAAGAATTTTACAGTGTTATACCAGGACTATTAAATGTCTATGAGTTTCATGTCATTTCTGAAACACATGTAAAAAATATAACTCAAAAATGTTTAACATCACTTTATTATTTGACAGTGCTTACCATACAATTCAACACATCATAAAAGCGCAATTAGTTTAAATCTTTACAAGATGAGAGCTACATCCTTTGAGGCTGTCCAGGAGCCCAGCTGGAAAATCCAAGAGTCAGTTTTAGGTAAAAAAGATTTAATTTAGAATTTGATTTTTGAGAGTTTGTCAAGAATATCAAAAGTCCAAAACAGTTGATCAAAATAAAGATTACAGGTCATTGTGAAATAATGGACACTCATGTAACCAGAGTGATACATTTATTTAACCAAAGTGATAATTAAATACAGAAAGCCACGTAGTTGTACAAAAAATCCTAGATCTTTAATAGAGAGAATTCAGTGTTTTTTTTTTTTTTTTTTTTTTTCTTTTTAAATTTTATTTTGTCGATATACATTGTAGCTGATTATTGCTTCCCATCACCAAAACCTCCCTCCCTTCTCCCTCCCCCCTGCCCCCCGACAATGTCCTTTCTGTTTGCTTGTTGTATCAACTTCAAATAATTGTGGTTGTTATATCTTCTTCCCCCCCCCCCCGGGTTGTGTGTGTGTGTGTATGTGTGTGTGTGAATTTATATATTAATTTTTAGCTCCCTCCAATAAGTGAGAACATGTGGTATTTCTCTTTCTGTGCCTGACTTGTTTCACTTAATATAATTCTCTCAAGGTCCATCCATGTTGTTGCAAATGGCAGTATTTCATTCGTTTTTATAGCTGAGTAGTATTCCATTGTGTAGATGTACCACATTTTCCGTATCCACTCATCTGATGATGGGCATTTGGGCTGGTTCCAACTCTTGGCTATTGTAAAGAGTGCTGCGATGAACATTGGGGAACAGGTATACCTTCGACTTGATGATTTCCATTCCTCTGGGTATATTCCCAACAGTGGGATGGCTGGGTCGTATGGTAGATCTATTTGCAATTGTTTAAGGAACCTCCATACCATTTTCCATAGAGGCTGCACCATTTTGCAGTCCCACCAACAATGTATGAGAGTTCCTTTTTCTCCGCAGCCTCGCCAGCATTTATCGTTCAGAGTCTTTTGGATTTTAGCCATCCTAACTGGGGTTAGATGGTATCTCAATGTGGTTTTGATTTGCATTTCCCGGATGCTGAGTGATGTTGAGCATTTTTTCATATGTCTGTTGGCCATTTGGATATCTTCCTTAGAGAAATGCCTACTTAGCTCTTTTGCCCATTTTTTAATTGGGTTGCTTGTTTTCTTCTTGTAAAGTTGTTTGAGTTCCTTATATATTCTGGATATTAATCCTTTGTCAGATGTATATTTTGCAAATATTTTCTCCCACTCTGTTGGTTGTCTTTTAACTCTTTTAATTGTTTCTTTTGCTGTGCAGAAGCTTTTTAGTTTGATATAATCCCATTTGTTTATTTTTCCTTTGGTTGCCCGTGCTTTTGGGGTCGTATTCATGAAGTCTGTGCCCAGTCCTATTTCCTGAAGTGTTTCTCCTATGTTTTCTTTAAGAAGTTTTATTGTTTCAGGGTGTATATTTAAATCCTTAATCCATTTTGAGTTGATTTTAGTATACGGTGAGAGGTATGGATCTAGTTTCATTCTCCTGCATATCGATATCCAGTTATCCCAGCACCACTTGCTGAAGAGGCAGTCCCTTCGCCACTGAATAGGCTTGGTGCCTTTGTCAAAGATCAGATGGCAGTAAGTGTGTGGGTTGATTTCTGGATTCTCTATTCTATTCCATTGGTCAGTGTGTCTGTTTTTATGCCAGTACCATACTGTTTTGGTTATTATAGCTTTGTAGTATAGCTTAAAGTCAGGTAGTGTTATGCCTCCAGCTTTATTTTTTTTGCTGAGCATTGCTTTGGCTATTCGTGGTCTTTTATTGTTCCATATAAATGTCTGAATAGTTTTTTCCATTTCTGAGAAAAATGTCTTTGGAATTTTGATGGGGATTGCATTGAATTTGTATATCACTTTGGGTAGTATGGACATTTTCACTATGTTGATTCTTCCAATCCAAGAGCATGGAATATCTTTCCATCTTCTTGTATCCTCTCTAATTTCTCTCAGCAGTGGTTTGTAGTTCTCATTATAGAGATTTTTCACATCCTTGGTTAACTCAATTCCTAAGTATTTTATTGTTTTGGTGGCTATTGTAAATGGGCAGGCTTTCTTGATTTCTCCTTCTGCATGTTCACTATTGGAGAAAAGAAATGCTACTGATTTTTGTGTGTTGATTTTGTATCCTGCTACTGTGCTGAAATCATTTATCAATTCCAACAGTTTTTTTGTAGAGGTTTTAGGCTGTCCGATATATAGGATCATGTCATCTGCAAACAGGGACAGTTTGACTTCATCTTTTCCAATCTGGATGCCCTTTATTTCCTTCTCTTCTCTGATTGCTCTGGCTAGTACTTCCAACACTATGTTGAATAGAAGTGGTGAGAGTGGGCATCCTTGTCTAGTGCCTGTTCTTAAAGGAAAAGCTTTCAGCTTTTCCCCATTCAGGATGATATTGGCAGTGGGTTTGTCATATATGGCTTTAATTATGTTGAGATACTTTCCCTCTATACCTAACTTATAGAGGGTCTTTGTCATGAATGAGTGCTGAACTTTATCAAATGCTTTTTCAGCATCTATAGAGATGATCATATGGTCCTTGTGTTTGAGTTTATTAATATGGTGTATCACATTTATTGATTTGCGTATGTTGAACCAACCTTGCATCCCTGGGATGAATCCCACTTGATCGTGATGAATAATTTTTCGTATGTGTTGCTGTATTCTGTTTGCTAGTATTTTAGTGAGGATTTTTGCATCTATATTCATCAAGGATATCGGCCTGTAGTTTTCTTTTTTGGTTATATCTTTACCTGGTTTTGGTATCAGGATGATGTTTGCTTCATAGAATGAGTTTGGGAGATTTGCGTCCATTTCAATCTTTTGGAATAGTTTGTAAAGAATCGGTGTCAATTCCTCTTTGAATGTTTGGTAAAATTCTGCTGTGAATCCATCTGGTCCTGGGCTTTTCTTTGTTGGGAGCCTTCTGATAACAGCTTCAATCTCCTTTATTGTTATTGGTCTGTTCAAATTTTCTACGTCTTCACGGTTCAGTTTTGGGAGCTTGTGTGTGTCCAGAAATTTATCCATTTCCTCCAGATTTTCAAATTTGTTGGCGTATAGTTGTTTATAGTAGTCTCGAATGATTCCTTGTATTTCAGATGAATCAGTTGTAATATCGCCTTTTTCATTTCTAATTTTTGTTATTTGAGTCTTCTCTCTTCTTTTTTTTGTTAGCCATGCTAATGGTTTGTCAATTTTATTTATCTTTTCAAAAAACCAACTTTTTGATTCGTTGATCTTTTGAATTGTTTTTTGGTTTTCAATTTCATTCAGTTCTGCTCTGATCTTAATGATTTCTTTCCGTCTGCTAACTTTAGGATTGGATTGTTCTTGTTTTTCTAGTTCTTTAAGGTGAAGTGTTAGGTTGTTCACTTGCCATCTTTCCATTCTTCTGAAGTGAGCATTTAATGCAATAAATTTTCCCCTCAATACTGCTTTTGCAGTATCCCACAGGTTTTGGTATGATGTATCATTGTTTTCATTAGTTTCAATAAACTTTTTGATTTCCTGCTTGATTTCTTCTTGGACCCATATGTCATTAAGTAGAATGCTGTTTAATTTCCATGTGTTTGTATAGTTTCCAGAGTTTTGTTTGTTATTAATTTCTAGTTTTAATCCATTGTGGTCTGAGAAGATACATGGGATAATTCCAATTTTTTTGAATTTATTGAGACTTGATTTGTGACCTAATATGTGATCTATCCTGGAGAATGATCCATGTGCTGATGAGAAGAATGAATATTCTGAGGTTGTTGGGTGGAATGTTCTGTAGATATCTGCCAATTCCAATTGGTCTAGAGTCTTGTTTAGATCTTGTGTTTCTCTACTGATTCTTTGCCTAGATGATCTGTCTAATATTGACAGTGGAGTGTTCAGGTCCCCTGCTATTATGGTATTAGTGTCTATTTCCTTCTTTAGGTCTAATAGAGTTTGTTTTATAAATCTGGCTGCTCCAACATTGGGTGCGTACATATTTATGATTGTTATGTCTTCTTGATGGATCAGTCCTTTTATCATTAAGTAGTGTCCCTCATTGTCTCTTTTTATGGTTTTTAGTTTAAAGTCTATTTTGTCAGATATAAGAATAGCCACTCCAGCTCGTTTTTCTTTTCTGTTTGCATGGTAAATCTTTTTCCATCCTTTCACTCTTAGTCTGTGTGAATCTTTATGGGTGAGGTGGGTCTCTTGTAGGCAGCATATAGTTGGGTCCTGCTTTTTGATCCAGTCAGCCAGTCTGTGTCTTTTAATTGGGGAATTTAAGCCTTTAACATTAAGAGTTGTTATTGAAAGGTGTTGATTTATTCCTAGCATTTTATTGGTTGTTTGGTTGTCTTAGGTGTCTTTTGTTCCTTGCTTTCTGATTTACTGTTTGGTTTCTTTGTTTGTTGGTTCCTTAGGTTGTAGATAGTGTTTTTGTTAGCTTGTTTTCTCTTCATGAATGCCATTTTTATTGTACTAGCGGGTTTAGATTTTTCTTAGGTTTTTATGGCAGTGGTAGTTATTTTTCAGGAACCAAACCCAGTACTCCCTTGAGGATTTCTTGTAAGGGTGGTCTTGTGGTAGTGAACTCCCGCAGTTTTTGTTTGTCTGAGAAATATACTATTTGCCCCTCATTTCGGAAGGATAGCCTTGCAGGGTAGAGTATTCTTGGCTGGCAATCTTTGTCTTTTAGTATTTTGAAAATATCATCCCATTCCTTTCTAGCTTTTAGGGTTTGTGATGAAAAGTCTGATGTTAACCTGATTGGGGCTCCCTTATAGGTGATTTGATGCTTCTCTCTTGCAGCTTTTAAGATTCTCTCTTTGTCTCTGAGTTTTGCCAATTTGACTATGACATGTCTTGGAGAAGGCCTTTTTGGGTTGAATACGTTTGGAGATCGTTGAGCTTCCTGGATCTGAAGATCTGTGATTTTTCCTATACCTGGGAAGTTTTCTGCCACTATTTTGTTGAATATGTTTTCAATGGAATCTCCATTTTCTTCCCCTTCTGGAATACCCATGACTCGGATATTTGAGCGCTTGAGGTTGTCTGATATCTCTCTCAGATTTTCTTCCATGTCCTTGATTCTTTTTTCTTTCTTTTTGTCTGCTTGTGTTATTTCAAACAGCCCATCTTCAAGTTCAGAGGTTCTCTCTTCAACTTCGACAAGCCTGCTGGTTAAACTCTCCGTTGTGTTTTTTATTTCGCTGAATAACTTCTTCAGTTCAGCAAGTTCTGCTACATTTTTTTTCAGGACATTGATTTCCTTGTATATTTCCTCTTTCAGATCCTGTATACTTTTCCTCATTTCATCATGATGTCTAGCTGAGTTTTCTTGTATCTCATTCAGTTTCCTTAGAATTATCACTCGAAATTCCTTGTCAGTTATTTCAAGGGCTTCTTGTTCTACAGGATCTAGAGTATGAGATTTATTAACTTTTGGTGGTGTACTTTCTTGATTTTTTGTATTTCTGGTGTCTTTTTTTTGGTGTTTATTCATTGTGGCAGGGGGTTTCACAGTCCACCGGTTTGAGACTAATGACTAACTAGGATGTTGCTGTGGTTGCCAATTTGGTATGGCTCCCGCCGTGACTGCTCAGTTGGCCTCTAGTGTCTTGTGTGTGTGGTTGCCTCGGGTCTTGGGCTTCTCCGGGGATCCACCTTTCTGGTCAGCTTGTACTCTGCTGGGCTGGTGGATCACGCACCACAGGGTGTGTGATCTCTGTTGATCTTTCACTTTCTGTACAGGACTTCTCCCCGTTCCGTGTGCTCTGGCCCAGGCTGTTAGATCGTGCAGTGGCGACCCCACCGGGTGTGTGGTTTCTGTCGAGTCTCCGCCTCCCTGGCCGCACGTCTCCCCCTTCTGTGCACACTGTGCTGGGCTGGGGTGTGTCTTCTGCACCCCTCGTCTATCAGCTGGGCCTTCAAGACCCTGCTCAGCACCGCCTCGCCCAGGAAGTCTACCAGGTTTCTGCTAGGCACAGACGACCGGTCTCTCTGGGTGCCTTTGTAGCACTGTATAGATCTTTCTCGGGTCTTGTTCACCTTTGTATCCCCCTGGTATAAACCGAGTCTAGTGCCCGCCTGCAGCCTGCTCTCCGGCAGGTTCTAGCGGACCTGGGAACTCTCCTACCACACTATTCCCAACCAGAAATTCGTTAGGCTTTTTTCCAAACTGGTGGTCGCAGAGATGGTATCTGCCTCCCAGTAACAGGAAGTTTACCGGGCCGGAGTCCAGGGTGTGGTGGAGTGACAGTCGGCCCGCCCGCATTTCCTAGCCCTCCCAACACTGGTCGGGACGCCCCACACCCCCAGCCCCGCCAGAGAACCGCGGAGGGAGTGGGAGAGGAGGCCGGCCCGCAGGGTCCGGAAAGCCCCACGCCAGGCCAAGCAAATGGGCTCAGTGATGGCCGATCAGGGCGGAGCTGCCCGCACCTGGGGAAATGGAGGCAGCACTGGGGCAGTGAGTGGCCTGGTGGTGCAGGCGGGAGCCGGGTGGGCAACCACCCCCCGAACAGAGCTGTGCCAGGGATCACTCACAGTGCTGTGCCAGGTCGGGCGCTCGCTCTGTCTCTGGTTTGTTGCCTTCCGTGTTCTCGGCGCTGCCGCCTCGGGCTGTTCAGTCGCGGCGCCGCTCGGGCGCTCCCAGGAATCTTCTTTAATGCCGGCCTGAAACCTCGAATCCTGAATAGGGCAGCTGGCCGCCTTCAGTGCGGCCCCAGCCTCCGGGATCCTGGCTGCATCCACAGCAGCCCTGGCGCCGTGTTCCCTGTTTCAAGACTCGCTTTTGCAGCTAAGAATCAGTTCTTTTCTTGCTCCACACTTCAAAGCTGTTGCCGGTAAATGAGGCAGCCTCTCCTGCCGGGGGCAAAGTGGCGTTGAGCCCCCACGACCGGCCAGCAGCAGCAGTCCTTCCTTAAGAGATGGCCAGAGGAAGGTCCACAAGTTTCCCGGCTGCCTGAGGCCCAGTGGCCACCTTTTCCACCTCAGCTACTCCGCGCCAGCCGCCGCAGCCGCCGCCATCTTGAAACTCAGAATTCAGTGTTTTTAAGTAATCAGAAGACCCAATAATTCTCTGTTCCCTGTTAAGAATAGATCAATTATCCAAGAAAGCCTTGTTATTTTAACATAGGAAACCAATTTCTAATTTTGCATAGTCATAGTTTTGATATTAATGCTTAATTCTTAGAAACAAATTTTCAATAATTTCCTCCTAATTTTAGGCAACTTAATAACTCACAAAATTCCTTTCATATGATTCATCTTCCACAGACCTTTGCAGCCTTCTTATTCATTCAGTTTTATCTATAATTTATTAGTTCTGAAACAAGCTTTAAACAACCTCAAAACTAGACAAAATTACTCTTTTCCTTAATAAAAATACATCTTTTAACCTAATAACACGTCTTACGTTTCTTGCATAAGGAGTTATTATTTCAGGTTTTAATTTACATAAATTAGAATTTTTTATCTCTTAGTGACCTTAATTCCTAGTGAAAACCTAAGAAGCAAGCAATTTTGAGCAATTTAATATCAGCATTTTGTAGATGAGCATCATTTTATGTTTCCTCAATGCAATCTTTGTTTAATGTTTATTAACAGACCCAAATACACCTAATTTGTCTATAATTTGTAAAGTCAAGATATCATGCCAGCACTATGTTTTGGTACTAGGTACATGTGGAGTCCAATTCTTCGTGTATCTGGAGATGCTAGTGAGTGGACCATCCTTTTCCTTTCTGTGCATGTTTTTCTTATGACAGCCCGTGAAGGAAGGGCCTACATTTACCTTGTTTGCCACCGTGTCCCTTACCCTGGTAGAGTTGTTACACGTAGTTGCTGATCAACTATCTGTTAGATAAACGAATATGGTCATGCATTGATCACCAGCCTTAACCAGCTCATCATTTTATTACTCAGTGTTTTCTAGTTAACATATACCAGGATATATGTCTTTTTTAAAAATTATTTCTTTAAATAATATTTCTGTGCCTTTATTCTTTATTCTCCTTTTTTAATCCCTGTAATTTGATTGTATGATTTTAATGCTGTCCCATACATCTTGTAAGCTTTCTTCATTCTTGTTATTGTTCTTTTGTTTTTCTTTATTTCGCTTGGTCAGTTGTACTTTTGATGTTCTCTGTTCCATTTTTCATTTTGCTTACTCCATTTTTCAGCTGCAGATTTCCAAATTCTTAAAGAATTCATAATTTAAGTGGCCTTGTCAAATCTCTTATTTTGTTTATTTATTGTTTTTCTTACTTTTTGTCGAAGTATTGTTCTGCATTTCTTGAAGTTTGCTGAGATTTAAGAAATATAAATATTTATTTTGAATTCTTTCTCAGGCAGTTCACAGATCTCCATGTCTGTAGGAATTCTTTATGTTGCTTGCTGATATTTTTTTTAGTTCTTTTTATGATGTCATGTTTTCCTGATCATTCTTGATTCTTGTTATGAGCTTGTGTGTGCACGTTTAAAGATGTAGGGCTTATTTCAGTATTTGTATACTGGCTTTGCTGGGAAAGTCCTTCACCAGTCAGCCTGTCCAGAGATTCTGGGCAGGATGTCTGACATCATCAGTTGGTGATTTTGCTGCTGGAGTCCACAGGCAAGCTGGCCTGGTGCTTTGGTCTGCACAGTTGACCCTGGAACCTGGATCCATTGGGGTTCTAAAAGGTAGGCCTTGAACCTGTGTTTACAGTGGTGGGCCTGGAGACTCTACCTGTGGTGGCTGTCCTAAAGCCTGATTTACAGGGGCTGACCTGACACTGGGGTGAGCCTTGACCCTGAGTTTGCACGGCCTGGCTAGGTGCTGGGATGAAGTGGCACCTGGGTCCACTAAGACTGGCTTGCATCCTGGGGCCATCCTGGTTCTGTGGTAGTTGTAGAGCCTGGTTCCATGGGGTCCAGTCTGCCGCCTTAGATTGTGGGTGTTGACCTGGAGTTTGGGCCCATGAGAACTATCCTGGAGCCTAGGTTTGCAGGCACCATCTTATAGCCTGGTTAGTTGTGAGGACTGGGCCAGCACTCGGGTTTATTGAAACAGGCCTGGCTCCTGGGCCTGCTGGAGAAATTCTAGTTTGCATGTCTGCTAAATTTGGGGAATACAGAGGCTAGCCCCTAGGGTGCAGACACAGGGACAAACCCCAGCAGTGGATGGGCCTGGCGTCTCTGTCCATGGGTCCTGGCCTGGTACCTGAGTCCAGCGGTGCCAACTTGGCACTGGAGTGGACTTGAAGCTTGAGGTTCTGAGCCAACATTTCTCTGGGTTGATGTGAAAACCGGAGAAGGTCTGGAGTCTGAGCTACAGGGGCTGGCCTGGCAGTGGGTATACCTAAAGTTTGTATCCACAAGGATCAGCATGGAGGTTGGGTCTGAGAGTGATGGCCTGATGACTGGGGATTAGGAGCCAGACTGATACTTGGGCATCACTGATGCCTGGGGCTTTGGGGACCAGTCTGTTGCTAGGGATGTTCTGGAGTCTGAGGACACTGGGATTGGCCTGAATCCTGGGATGCAGTGTTCGACCTGGTGCTGAGGCAGGCCTGTAGGCTCAGTCTGCAGGTAATGGACTGCCATCTGATGCTGCAGGGCCCCCCTGGCCCTTGATTTTACTAGGGCATGCCTGATGTTGTGGTCCGAGGTCAAGTTAAGTGCTCATCTCCCTTTCCATCCCTCACTATGCTCTGCTGCCTGGGGTTGGGAGAGGGGTGACGCAGTTCATGTGAGACTGTCCTTCCTACCTTCTTCAATTTGTCTTATCTTATTTCTGTGCTGTACTCAGCTGTTGTAATATCTCACCTAATTTTCTTAGTTCTTGGGGAGGTATTTTCATATGTGGATAGTTTACATATTCATGCTTTTTGGGGGGACAAACACTGAAAAATTCTATTGCACCCTTTTGCTGACATCTGATTTATTTGAGTTATTGTTTTCTAACTTTATCCCATTGTCATCAGAGAAGGTACTCTGTATTATATCTATCTTTTTAAATCTATTGAAACTTTACTTGTGGCCCAACATATGGTCTATTCTCAAAAATGTCTCGTGCACTTGAGATATACATGCTGCTGTTGTTTTTCTGTGTATGTCCTTTAGATTTAGTTGATTCATTGCATCATTTAGTCCTCCAATTCCTTACTTATATCTTCTGTCTGGTTTATAAAAGTCTGCAACTATTATTGTAGAACTATCTGTTTCTCTCTTCAGTTCTGTCAGTTTTTGCTTCATATATTTTCATGTCCTCTTATTAGGTGCATAACTGTTTTCAGTTGTTATCTTTATGCTGTATTAAACCTTTTATTAATATACAGTGTTCTTTTTTGTCTCTGGTAAACTTTTTTGGGTTAAAGTCTGTTTTGTCTGATAGTGGTACAGATAGCCCTCTCTCTTTTGGCTACTATTTGTAAGGAATATCTTTTTTCATTTTGTTGCTACATCTATTTTTGTCTTTGAATGTAAAGTGAGTCTCCTGTGGATTGCATATAGTTGAATCATGGTTTTTAAAAAATTCATTCTGCCAGTTGCTGCTTTTTGATTGAGAAGTTTAATTTCTTTACATTTAATTAGTGATAAGAAAGAACTTATTTCTGTAATTTTCCTATTTGTTTTCCATGTGCATTATAGCTTTTCCCCTAATTTCTGCATTACTATCCCCTTTTGTGTTTAGTTGATTTCTTATAGGGAAATGTTTTCATTTTTTTCACTTCTTTTTGTATACGTTTAATAGCTATTTTCTTCATGATCACCATGGATGTTACATTTAATATCTTAATATTATAACACTCTAATTCAAATTTATACCAATTTAACTTTAATAACATACAAAACCTGCTCCTTTGACAGCTCATCCCCACATCTTTTGGTTTTTGATGTTACAGAATTATATCTTTACAGATTTAAGCCCAGAAACATAAACTAATAATTTTGTAAAATTCATTAGTTCATAAATTGTCAAAAATAAAATGTGGATTTACAAACCAAAGTTACAATTATTCTAGCCTTTAGCCATATAATTGTCCTTTAAAGTATATTAGTCTCAAATCATGTAGAAAATGCAGTTACAAGCCATTGTTATATTAATACTAGCTTTCATAATTACTCATGTATTTATTTCTTCATACAGCTTCAAGTTTACTTTCCAGTGTCCTTTTACTTTATCCTGCGGGACTCCCTTCAGCATTTCTTGCCTGGAAGGTCTAGTGGTAACAAACCTCCTTAGCTTTCCTTTATATGAGAATGTCTTAATTTCTCTCTCATTATTATTTATTTTATTTTTTATTATGAGCATATTCATTATTACAAATTGTGATTTTTCTTAATGCTCTTTACCCAATCTATCCCTCCCCCAAACCCCTCCCTCCTTCCCACCCATCTCTAGTAACCTTAGGTTTGTTCTCTCCTGAAAATTTAGTGAATTGTTGTGGTCTCTTCCTGCCTTCCTTCCTTTGTTCCTTTGTTTCTTCCTTCTTAGCACCCAGTTATAAGTGAGAATATGCAGTATTACTGTTTTCCTTGTCTGGTTTATTTCACTTAACATAATTTTCTCCAGACTTATCCAAGTTTTGAAGAACAGTTTCGCTGGATGTAGGGCTCTTGGTTGACATTTTTATTTCTTTAACCATTTTGAACATATCAACCCACAGCCTTCTAGTCATCAAAGTTTCTAGTGAGAAATCTTCTGATAATCTTATTGAGGATCCTTTGTATGTGATGAGTCACTTTTCTCTTGCTGTTTTCAAGATTCTCTCTTTGTTTTTTGTGTTTTGAAAATTTTATCATGTGTCTCAGTGTGAGTCTCTTCGAGTTCATCTTACTTGGAGTTTGTTGGGCTACTTAAATGTTTATTTTATGTTTTTCATCAAATTTGGGGAGTTTCAGCCATTATTTATTAAAATAGTGTTGCTGCCATTTTCTCTGTCTTCTCCTTTTATGACTTCCACAGTGCATATTTGCTTCACTTGATGGTGTCCCACAAGTTCCTTAGGCTCTGTTCACTTTTATTCAGTATTTTTTATTTCTTTTCCTCTGACCCAATTATTTCCATTGTTCTGTTTTCAAGATTACTGATTATTTCTTCTGCTTGCTCAAATATGCCTTAAAAATCTGTATTAGTATATTTTTGTGTTGCTATAACAGAATATTTGAGAGTGGGTAATTTATGAAAAAAAATGTTTATTTGGTTTATGATTGTGGGACAGCTGCATCTGGTGCAGGCCTTAGGCTATTTCTACTCATGGTGGAAGGTAGAAGGCAGCCAGCAGGTGCAAGATCACATGTAAAGAGGAAAAAAGAGAGGGGGGGAGGTGTCAGGATCCTTTAAACAATCAGCTCTCATGTGGACTAACAGAGCAAGAACTCACTCGCTACCTCCTCCCCACAGGGAAGGCATTACTCTATTCATGATGGATCTGCACACCCAATGACTCAAACAGGTCCCAAGACTGCAACATTGGGGATCAGATTTTGACATGAGCTTTGAGGGGCAACATATCCAAACTCTATTATTCTGCCTCTGCCTCCCCCCAAACTCATGTCCCTGTCACATACAACATACAGTCATTCATCCCAATAGTACCAAAAGTCTTAGCTTATTCCAGCACAAACTTAAAAGTCCAAAGTCTCATTTGAGACTGAAGGCAAAGCTCCTTCCAGCTGTGAACCTGTAAAAATCAAACACAGATTATCTACTTCCAGGACTCAAGGGTGAAACTGATATTGGGTATACATTCCCATCCGAAAGGGAGGAATAGGCCAGAAGAAAGGAGAAACAGGTCCCAAACTAGTCCTAAAGTCAGAAGGGCAGACATTAAATCTTAAAGCTCAAAAACAATCTCCTTTGACTCCAAGTCCTGCATCCTGGTCACAGTGGGGGATTTGGGCCTCATAAACATCAGGCAGCCCTGCCCCTGTGGCTCTGCCAGGAGCAACCCACTGGGCTGTGCTGGTGTCCATGGCTTTTTCGGACAGGCATTGCACATTTCCAGTGGCCCTACAGTTTGGGTTCCTGACAGTGGCCCTGCTTCCATGGCTCTACTGGGCATTGCCCAGGTGGAGGCTCTCTGTGGGAGTTCTGCCTCCACATCTCTGCTCTGCATTGCTGTAGATGTCCTCTATGGTGGTTCTACCCCTGTGGCAGGTCTCTGCCTGGGATCCCTGGCTTTTCCATACCTTCTGTGAAATATGTATGGAGGCAGCCACACCTCTCTTACTCTTATGTTCTACCAGCCTGTTGACTTACCACATGGATGCCACCAAGGTTCTGGCTTTCTCTCTCCAGAGCTGTGGCAGGAATCACACTTGGGGCCACTTGAAGCACAGCTGCTCCAGCCAGAGTGGTCTGGATGCAGGGAGCAGTTTCTTGAGGTGGTGCCAGGCAGCGGCAGCCTGGGTCTGTTCCCCTAGATCTGTCCCAGAGACTTCTGAAATGCCTTCCATGCCTTTCTCTCATCATCCTGGCTATTAGCATGAGCCGCCTTGTAGCCTTCCCTATGTCTTTAGCAACCAGTCCATCCACTGCACCTTTAAGTTTTTCTTCTGAAAATGCCCTCTCATTTGCTACCACATGGCCAGGCTGCAAATTTCCCAAATCTTTACATTATGCTTCCCTTTTAATTACAAATTCTGGCTTTACATCATGCCTTTGCTGCCATAACTCAGCATAGGCTGTTACAAGTATTCATGGAGCTGTTTTAATTCTTTGCTGCTTAGAAATTTCTTCCACCAAATATTCTGGTTCACAACTCTTAAGACTCACCTTCCAGAAAATCCTAGGTCATGGACACAATGCAGCCAAATTCTTTGCTATGCTGTAGCAACTGTGATCTTTTGTCCTGTTCCCAATAAGTTCCTCATTTCTATCTGAGACCTTATCAGCATGGCCTTTACTTTCCAAATTTCTATCAGCATTCTGGTCATAACCATTTAAACAATCTCTAAGAGGATGCAAACTTTCTCTTCTCTTTTGTCTTCTTTGGAATCCTCAAAACTCCTCAAACTGTTGCCCATCACTCAGTTCCAAAGCTACTTCCACATTTTCAGGTATCAGTATAGCAACACCTTGCTATCAGTACCAATTTTCTGTATTAGTACATTTTTGTGTTGCTATAACAGAATCCTTGAGAGTGGATATTTTGTAAAGAAAAAAGGTTTATTTGGCTCATGAATCTGGGACAGCCACATCTGGTGTGGGACTCAGGATGCTTTTATTCATGTCAGAAAGTGGCAGGCAACCAGCAGGCATGAGGTCACATGGCAGGAGGAAGGAAGAAAGTCATGGGGAGGGGGAGGTGCCAGGGTCCTTTAAACAACCAGCTTTCACAGGAACTAATAGAGCAAGAACTCCCCTCCCTTTAAGAAGGGCATTAATCTATTCCAGAGGGATCCCCCCCAGTATAGCCCCAATAGATGATCCCAACATTGTGACATTGGGGATCAGATTTCAACATGAGCTTTGAGGGACAACATATCCCAACTCTATCACATCCCTCTAGTGAATTTTGCATTTTAGTTTTTGTATTATTAAGCTCCAGAATTTCTTTTTACTTTCTTTTTAGGGTTTCTGTCTCTTTATTGATATTTCTAATTTGTTCATACATTGTTTTTCGGGTTTATTTCTTTGTGTATATTTAAAAAATGTTTTTGGATGGCTTTAAGGTAGTTGTTTTAAAGTTCTCATGTATTAAATCTGCTATTAGGTCTTTTTCAGGGACAATTTCTGTTTGTTTATTTATTATTTTACTTTGTTTTTATTTTATTTTATTTTATTTCATTTTATTTTGTCAGTATACAATGTGGTTGATTATTGTGGCCCATTACCGAAACCTCCCCCCCCAACAATGTCCTTTCTGTATGCTTGTCATATCAATTTCAAGGAATTGTAATTGTTATGTCTTCTTCCCCCCCCCGTTTTTTTTGTTTATTTATTTATTTATTTATAGCTCCCACCAATAAGTGAGAACATGTGATATTTCTCTCTCTGTGCCTGACTTGTTTCACTTAATATAATTCTCTCTAGGTCCATCCATGTCATTGCAAATGGCAGTATTTCATTCTTTTTTATAGCTGTTTAGTATTCCATTGTGTAAATATACCACATTTTCCATATCCACTCATCCAATGATGGACATTTGGGCTGGTTCCAACTCTTGGCAATTGTAAAGAGTGCTGCAATGAACATTGGGGAACAGGTATCCCTTCGGCATGATGATTTCCATTCCTCTGAGTATATTCCCAGCAGTGGGATAGCTGGGTCATCTGGTAGATCTATCTGCAATTGTTTGAGGAACCTCCATACCATTTTCCATAGAGGCTGCACCATTTTGCAGTCCCACCAACAATGTATGAGAGTTCCTTTTCCTCCGCAGCCTTGCCAGTATTTATCATTCAGAGTCTTTTGGATTTTTGCCATCCTAACTGGGGTGAGATGGTATCTCAATATGGTTTTGATTTGCATTTCCCGATAGCTGAGTAATGTTGAGCAGTTTTTCATATTTTCCTGTTTCTTTGCGTGCCTTCTGATTTTGGGGGGGGGAGGGGGGGTGAAAACTGTACATTTGAATCTAATAATGCGATTATTCTGAAAATCATATTCTTCTCTTTTTTTAGGATTTGCTGGATTTTCTGTTGTTGTTGTTTATTTATTTTCCAGTCCTTTAGGCTGTATCTGTACCATGTTTAGCCTGATATGTGAACTTAAGTTCTTCTGAGGTTTTTTCCTGAGCCCGTGCCTTTCCTTGAGCATGTGTGGCAACATTCTAATTTTTCCTATATACATAGTTGCTTTTGAATTTTTTAGTCTTCAATGTATGACTTCTAAAAAGAGAAGATAAGAGAAATGCAGTGTGAAAGAGGACACGAGCTTTTTAAATTCCCTGAAGGTCACTTCAGCAGAAAGAGAAGGGGCTGGTAACAATGGGAGAGGGTGCGACAGTAATGGCTGCCTCTTCGCCTGTATCTCTGTGATCATAAGTAGCAACCAGAGATCAGAGCATGGATTGTCGATAATTGGAAGACAGGTTTATTTTTTTCCACCCTGGCTCCCACAAACTGTGCATGTTGCTTCCAAAACCCGTGCACAGCTGCCTGCCACGGGCCTGGGAGTTGAGCATAGGTAGCTGCTATTACGCTCAGAGCTGAAATGAACTGCAGTTAACCGCAATTTAACTTTCAAACCTTGCTCTGGAAGTTGCAAGCTCTCCACAGACTACAGATTCTGCAGCTCAGCTGATGTCTAGGTCGGGGGTCGGATTTCTGGAGCTCCCTATCCTACCGTCTTCCCGGAATCCTGTACTTTAGCCAATGCATTTTTAAACAGCCTTTGAAGAGTCATCATAAACTTATCCATTAACCACTATTCTGCCTTATGGAATGACATGCTGCCCAATTCTAAAATTGCAGTAAAACCAGTCGAGATCTTTTAAAAATTTTATCCAAAATAGATGTAGGATTTATTGGTTTCAGTTAATTGATAGAATTGTAAAACAACCGCCTTATCCAGTTTTAGTTCATCCCATCGCCCCCCGAGTTTCCCTTTGCCCGTTTTCCCAAGCCCGCCTAGGCAGCACACCCGGTTTCCCTTGTCATTCACGTCTAAGGTAGCAGGGCACGTTTGCTGTAATTAACGAGTCAATGTCGATACATTATCATTGACGAGTTACCACGGTTCACTCAGACTTCCTTAGCTTTTACGTCATATCCTTATGTTTTAGGATCACAGCCAGGTCACCACATGACACTTAGCAGTCGTGTATTTTGGGGCTTCTCCGGGCTGCGCAGCGTCTCACGTCTTTATTGCTGTTGCTGGAGCTAGTTTCCAGGAGGACGGGCGCATCCTTCAGGCGCTCCCCGCAACTTGTCTCCCGTCCCTCCCGTGGGGTCACGTGTCCCTGGGAGGCGCACCCAGAGGCTCAGCCCCTTCTCGGCGGGTCACGTGACGGGACGTTCTGTGCGCGTCACTGGCGGCCTGGACCGCGGCCACCCGCTGAAGCAGCGTTAGCCTAGTTCTCACCGCACAGTGGCGCTTGTTCTCGGACCTTCTCTTGCTGTACCCTGTGGAAACAGTTCACCGTGTACAGCCCACGCTTCCGCGGCGGGAGGACGCGTCGCCTCCTGCAGGAAACCGCACCTGCCCGAGCTTTCGGAATTGTCGTGCGCGGGAGCTTCCCGTCCGTGATCCGTCGTGTGTGAAACCGTTTGCCTGTGTCAGGTGAGCTGCGGTGTTTGTGTCCTGCTCCGGGTTGTGACTCGGCACTGCTTTGTCTCGGTGTTCAAGTCACTCGCTTTGGCCGCGGCGAGGGTTCTAAGTTGGCTCCTGTGCCTTTTTGGCGCATTCCTATCACTGTGGTTGGTGTGAGCTCTTTAATTTCTGGCACCGCGGGGTGTTCTAGGGTTATGTCGTATGTTTCTTGCCGCAGTTTCTATAATCAGCCATTTCTCCAAGGATCCCTGGTTCATTTTAATAAAATGATATAAATATTCTACAGAAACCAAGATATCTGCTGATCTTACTGCTTCTGGCCACATCAGCAGACAGATCTAGAAACACACATACACCTACTTATGTTCGCATTTCTGTTCTGTATACACATACGTTTCTGCATCTACCCGTATATCTACGTGAAGAAGCCTGAGCTCATGCTGGTGCAGCTAATCTGGATCCTACCTAAGGTTCCCTCTGGTCTCTGCCTCCTCCTCACTCACTGTTTCCTCTGGTAGTGCTGGCAGACCTCGTCCTCGCTTTCCATCATGTACTTATATACTGTTCAACCCTAGCATGCACCTAGAATACACCTTAAATAGCTTCAGAATTCCTGACTCACTCCACCTAAAAACCATTTTAATTAGGATTCGCTGTTTGTTTGTGTTTTGCTTTAGCCTGAGTGTATACTTGGGTTCATTCATTTTACCCTTTCAATGTGAGTAGATTATTCATCTGAAAAACAGTAGGCTTTGGGATTTTTTCTTGCCATTGTTTTCTTTTCTTTCAGTGTTTTAGATGTGAAGCGTAAAATGCTTCCAGCATTCAAAACTGTATGTAGTTATATCGACAGAGTTGTTATCTCCCCATCTCTCTACCCTGTTTCCATCTCTGTAACCTTTCTTTCATATTCTTACCACTCTCCCCACACCTTACTTTCTCATTGTGTCACTTTGTAGTCATATCTCTCTCTCCGTATCCCTAACCCCTGGTTCTAATTAGCTTTCAATCTCTATTATTTTGTCAGTTGGAGAACTTATAATAATGGAATCATGCATTATGTAACCTATTGCAATTTGTCATTTTTACCTAAAATAATGTCCTTGAGATTTATCTAAGATGCTTCATGTGCAGATATATGGATGGAGACGGAGAGAGAGAGAGAGAGAGAATATGCATATCTGAGAATGCATCTGTAGGGTAGGCAAACAGGTGGAAAATTAAGGTAAGTGTTAATGTTACAGTTTCCAGTGTGACTTCTGCAGAGCAGCAGGATAGAAACCCAGGCAGAGTCTGTATGTTGCAGTCTCAAGGAGAATTTTTCCTTATTTGGGAAAACCTGAGTTTTTGCTCCTAAGGCCTTTGGCTGGTTGTATGAGGTCCACCTGTATATGGAGGGCAATATGCTTTACTCAAAGTCTGCTGTTTTAAATGGTAATCACATCTAAAGAATACCTTCATATTAGTATCTGACTGGTGTTTAACCAAAAAACTGGTCACTACCATCTAGTCAAGTTGACATATAAAATTAATCATAATAAATGTGCAATTGTTGCAGCACCAGCACCATTTGTGGAAACGAGTATCCTTCCTCCATTGAATTGTTTAGTTTTGATCATATTTGTGTGAGTCTATTTCCATTTTTTAAATTCTGCTCTATTCTGTTTCTCTCTGCCAATATCATGCTGCTGATTACTGTAGTTTTATATGATGCCTTAATATTGGGTAGAGTGATTGCTCCCATTTTATTCTTTTTTATCAAGATTGTTTTAGCGATTGTTTGGCCTGTGCCTTTCCATATAAATTTTAGAAAAACTTTGTCTTTGTTTACAAGAAATCTTGCTGAAATTTTGATAGGAATTGTATTCAACCTAGATGAATTTGCAGAGAATGAACATCTTTATTGTGGTGAAACTTCCAACCCTTGAACATGATATATTTCTCCATTTATTATTTTTTGATTACTTTCATCACCATTTTGTATTCTTCACAAAGGCAATCCTGTACATGATTTGTTAAACATATATATATCTTTTAAATTTTTTAAAAAGTAATTATAGGGCCGACCCTGTGGCTCACTCAGGAGAGTGCAGCGCTGGGAGTGCCAAGGCTGCGGATTCGGATCCTATATAGGAATGGTCGGTGTGCTCACTGGCTGAGCGCGGTGCAGGCGACACCAAGCCAGGGGTTACGATCCCCTTACTGGTCACACACACACAAAAAAAGTGATTATAAATGGTTTTGTGTTTCTAAATTTTGGTTTCTGCATATTAATTGTTAGTACCTAAAAATGGAATTTTTATGTGTGGATCTTGTTTTGTGCAACCTTGCTGGACTAACGTGTCAGTTGTAGTAGTTGTAGATTCCTTAGAATTTTCTATGCAGATGATTATATCATTTAGAAATAGAGACCATGGCTCTCTCTGCTCTCGCTGCTTCCACCATCTCGCAATGTGAGACCCCTGGGTCATTCTTGCCACCACCAGATGGACTTTGGACTTCCCAGCCTCAGAAACTGAGAGGCTGCCTCATTTACAGGCAACAGCTTTCAAGTATGGAGCAGGAAAAGAACTGTTTTGTAGCTGCAAAAGCGAGTCTCTAAACAGGGAACACGGCGCCGGGGCTGCTGTGGATGCAGACAGGATCCTGGAGGCCGGGGCCACGCTGAAGGCGGCCACCTGCCCTATTCAGGATTCGAGGTTTCAAGCCGGCATAAAAGAAGATTCCTGGGAGCGCCGGAGCCGCGCCGCGGGACCGAGCGAGCAGCCTTAGGCAGCGGGAACCGAGAACGGGGAAGGTGACAAACCAGAGGCAGAGAGTGAGCGCCTGACCTGGCACAGCCCTGTGAGTGACCCCCGACCCGACCCTGCTCGGGGTGCTGACGCCCACCTGGCTTCCGCCTGCATCACTGGGCCACTCACCGCCCCGGGGCTGCCTCCATTTTCTCAGGTGGTGGCAGCTCTGGCCCGGCTCAGCCAAGCCTGTCCTCCTCGCCCGGCTCGGCTCCTCACTGAGCCTTCCCACTTGCTCACCCCGGCGTGGGGCTTCCTGAGGCCTGCGGGCTGGCCTCCCCTCCCACTCCCTCCACGGTTCTCTGGCGGGGCTGGTGGTGTGGGGCATCCCCGGCCAGCGTCGGGAGGGCAAGGAAGTACGGGCGGGGCCAACTGTCACTCCACCACACCCTGGACTCCAGCCCCCAGTAAACTCCCTATTACTGGGAGGCAGATACCATCTCTGCGGCCACCAGTTCGGAAAAACGCCTAACCAATTTCTGGTTAGGAATAGTGTGGTAGGAGAGTTCCCAAGTCCGCTTGAACCTGCCAGAGAGCTGACTGTGGGCGGGCACCAGACTCGGTCTGCGCCGGGGGGATACAAAGGTGAACCGTGTGCTGCGGGCTCCTCCCCTGAGGAGCTCATGCTCTGGTGTGGGAGATAAGACAAGTACACAAATAACCGCGATACCAGGAGGAAGGTGATAATTCCCGAGAAAGATCTACACAGTGCTACAAAGGCACCCAGAGCGACCGGTTGTCTGTGCCTAGCAGAAACCTGGTAGACTTCGTGGGCAAGGAGGTGCCAAGCAGGGTCTTGAAGGCCCAGCTGATAGACGAGGGTTGCAGAAGACACGTCCCAGCCCAGCCCAGTGCGCACAGAGCGGGAGACATCCAGCCAGGGAGGCGGAGACTCGACAGAAACCACACACACACCCTGTGGGGTCGCCACTGCACGATCCAACAGCCCAGGCCAGAGCACATGGAACAGGGAGAAGTCCTGCATGGGAAGTGAAAGCTCAGCAGAGATCACACACCATGTGATACGTAATCCAGCAGCCCAGCAGAGTCCAAGCTGACCAGAGAGGTGGCTCCCCGGAGAGGCCCAAGACCCGAGGCAACCAAACACACAAGGCACTAGAGGCCAACTGAGCAGTCACGGAGGTAGCCATACCAAATTGGTAACCACAGCAACATCTTAGTTAGTCAATAGTCTCAAACCGGTGGACTGTGAAACCCCCTGCCACAATGAATAAACATCAAAAAAAGATACCAGAAATACAAAAAATCAAGAAAGTACACCACCAAAAGTTAATAAATCTCAAACTCTAGATCCTATAGAACAAGAAGCCCTTGAAATGACTGACAAGGAATTTTGAGTGATAATTCTAAGGAAACTGAATGAGATACAAGAAAACTCAGCTAGACATCATGATGAAATGAGGAAAAGTATACAGGATCTGAAAGAGGAAATGTACAAGGAAATCAATGTCCTCAAAAAAAATGTAGCAGAACTTGCTGAACTGAAGAAGTTATTCAGCGAAATAAAAAACACAACGGAGAGTATAACCAGCAGGCTTGTTGAAGTTGAAGAGAGAACCTCTGAACTTGAAGATGGGATGTTTGAAATAACACAAGCAGACAAAAAAAAAAAGAAAGAAAAAAGTATCAAAGACATTGAAGAAAATCTGAGAGAGATATCAGACAACCCTAAGCGCTCAAATATCTGAGTCATGGGTATTCCAGAAGGGGAGGAAAACGGAGATTGCATTGAAAACATATTCAACAAAATAGTGACAGAAAACTTCCCAAGTATAAGAAAAATCACAGATCTTCAGATCCAGGAGGCTCAACGATCTCCAAACATATTCAACCCAAAAAGGCCTTTTCCAAGACATGTTATATACTCAAATTGGCAAAACTCAGAGAGAAAGAGAGAATCTTAAAAGCTGCAAGAGAGAAGCATCAAATCACCTATAAGGGAGCCCCAATCAGGCTAACATCAGACTTTTCATCACAAACCCTAAATGCTAGAAGGGAATGGGATGATATATTCAAAATACTAAAAGACAAATATTGCCAGCGAAGAATACTTTACCCAGCAAGGCTATCCTTCTGAAATGAAGGGCAAATAGTATATTTCTCAGACAAACAAAAACTGTGGGAGTTCACTACCACACGACCACCCTTAGAAGAAATCCTCAAGGGAGTACTGGGTTTGGTTCCTGAAAAATAACTACCACTGCCATAAAAACCCAAGAAAAATCAAAACCCACTAGTATAATAAAAATGGCATTCATGAAGAGAAAACAAACAAAAATGCTATCTACAACCTAAGGAACCAACAAACACAGAAACCAAACAGTAAATCAGAAAGCAAGGAACAAAAGACACCTAAGACAACCAAACAACCAATAAAATGCTAGGAATAAATCAACACCTTTCAGTAACAACTCTTAATTTAAAAGGCTTAAATTCCCCAATCAAAAGACACAGACTGGCTGACTGGATTAAAAAGGAGGACCCAACTATATGCTGCTTACAAGAGACCCACCTTACCCATACAGATTCACACAGACTAAGAGTGAAAGGATGGAAAAAGATTTACCATGCAAACAGAAAAGAAAAACGAGCTGGAGTAGCTATTCTTATATCTGAGAAAATAGACTTTAAACTAAAAACCATAAAAAGAGACAATGAGGGACACTACTTAATGATAAAAGGACTGATCCATCAAGAAGACATAACAGTCATAAATATGTACGCACCCCATGTTGGAGCAGCCAGATTTATAAAACAAACTCTATTAGACCTCAAGAAGGAAATAGACACTAATACCATAATAGCAGGGGACCTGAACACCCCACTGTCAATATTAGACAGATCATCTAGGCAAAGAATCACTAGAGAAACACAAGATCTAAACAATACTCTAGACCAATTGGAATTGGCAGATATCTACAGAACATTCCACCCAACAACCTCAGAATATTCATTCTTCTCATCAGCACATGGATCATTCTCCAGGATAGATCACATATTAGGTCACAAATCAAGTCTCGATAAATTCAAAAAAATTGGAATTATCCCATGTATTTTCTCAGACCACAATGGATTATAACTAGAAATTAATAACAAACGAGACTCTGGAAACTATACAAACACATGGAAATTAAACAGCATTCTACTTAATGACATATGGGTCCAAGAAGAAATCAAGCAGGAAATCAAAAAATTTATTGAAACTAATGAAAATAATGATACATCATACCAAAACCTGTGGGATACCACAAAAGCAGTATTAAGGGGGAAATTTATTGCATTAAATGCTCACCTCAGAAGAACGGAAAGATGGCAAGTGAACAACCTAACACTTCACCTTAAAGAACTAGAAAAACAAGAACAATCCAAACCTAAAGTTAGCAGATGGAAAGAAATCATTAAGATCAGAGCAAAACTGAATGAAATTGAAAACCAAAAAACAATTCAAAAGATCAATGAATCAAAAAGTTGGTTTTTTGAAAAGATAAATAAAATTGACAAACCATTAGCATGGCTAACTAAAAAAAGAAGAGAGAAGACTCAAATAAGAAAAATTAGAAATGAAAAAGGTAATATTACAACTGATTCATCTGAAATACAAGGAATCATTCGAGACTACTATAAACAACTATATGCCAACAAATTTGAAAATCTGGAGGAAATGGATAAATTTCTGGACACACACAAGCTCCCAAAACTGAACCATGAAGACGTAGAAAATTTGAACAGACCAATAACAATAAAGGAGATTGAAGCAGTTATCAGAAGGCTCCCAACAAAGAAAAGCCCAGGACCAGATGGATTCACAGCAGAATTTTACCAAACATTCAAAGAGGAATTGACACCGATTCTTTACAAACTATTCCAAAAGATTGAAACGGACGCAAATCTCCCAAACTCATTTTATGAAGCAAACATCATCCTGATACCAAAACCAGGTAAAGATATAACCAAAAAGAAAACTACAGGCCGATATCCTTGATGAATATAGATGCAAAAATCCTCACTAAAATACTAGCAAACAGAATACAGCAACACATACGTAAAATTATTCAACACGATCAAGTGGGATTCATCCCAGGGATGCAAGGCTGGTTCAACATACGCAAATCAATAAATGTGATACATCATATTAATAAAGTCAAACACAAGGACCATATGATCATCTCTATAGATGCTGAAAAAGCATTTGATAAAGTTCAGCACTCATTCATGACAAAGACCCTCTGTAAGTTAGGTATAGAGGGAAAGTATCTCAACATAATTAAAGCCATATATGCCAGACCCACTGCCAATATCATCCTGAATGGGCAAAAGCTGAAAGCTTTTCCTTTAAGAACAGAAACTAGACAAGGATGCCCACTCTCACCACTCCTATTCAACATAGTGTTGGAAGTACTAGCCAGAGCAATCAGAGAAGAGAAGGAAATAAAGGGCATCCAGATTGGAAAAGATGAAGTCAAACTGTCCCTGTTTGCAGATGACATGATCCTATATATCGAACAGCCTAAAACCTCTACAAAAAAACTGTTGGAATTGATAAATGATTTCAGCACAGTAGCAGGATACAAAATCAACACACAAAAATCAGTAGCATTTCTTTTCTCCAATAGTGAACATGCAGAAGGAGAAATCAAGAAAGCCTGCCCATTTACAATAGCCACCAAAAAAATAAAATACTTAGGAATTGAGTTAACCAAGGATGTGAAAAATCTCTATTACGAGAACTACAAACCACTGCTGAGAGAAATTAGAGAGGATACAAGAAGATAGAAAGATATCCCATGCTCTTGCATTGGAAGAATCAACATAGTGAAAATGTCCATACTACCCAAAGTGATATACAAATTCAATGCAATCCCCATCAAAATTCCAGACATTTTTCTCAGAAATGGAAAGAACTATCCAGACATTTATATGGAATAATAAAAGACGATGCATAGCCAAAGCAATGCTGAGCAAAAAAAAAAAAATAAAGCTGGAGGCATAACACTACCTGACTTTAAGCTATACTACAAAGCTCTAATAACCAAATCAGTATGGTACTGGCATAAAATCAGACACACTGATCAATGGAATAGAATAGAGAATCCAGAAATCAACCCACACACTTACTGCCATCTGATGTTTGACAAAGGCACCAAGCCTCTTCACTGGGGAAGGGACTGCCTCTTCAGCAAATGGTGCTGGGATAACTGTATATCCATATGTAGGAGAATGAAACTAGATCCATACCTCTCACCATATACTAAAATCAACTCAAAATGGATTAAGGATTTAAATATACACCCTGAAACAATAAAACTTCTTAAAGAAAACCTAGGAGAAACACTTCAGGAGATAGGACTGGACACAGACTTCTTGAATAAGACCCCAAAAGCATGGGCAACCAAAGGAAAAATAAACAAATGGGATTATATCAAACTAAAAAGCTTCTGCACAGCAAAAGAAACAATTAACAGAGTTAAAAGACAACCAAGAGAGTGGGAGAAAATATTTGCAAAATATACATCTGACAAAGGATTAATATCCAGAATGTATAAGGACCTCAAACACCTTTACAAGAAAAAAACAAGCAACCCAATTAAAAAATGGGCAAAAGAGCTAAGTAGGCATTTCTCTAAGGAAGATATACAAATGGCCAACAGACATATGAAAAAATGCTCAACATCACTCAGCATCCGGGAAATGCAAATCAAAACCGCACTGAGATACCATCTAACCCCAGTTAGGATGGCTAAAATCCAAAAGACTCTGAACGATAAATGCTGGCGAGGTTGCGGAGAAAAAGGAACTCTCATACATTGTTGGTGGGACTGCAAAATGGTGCAGCCTCTATGGAAAATGGTATGGCGGTTTCTCAAACAATTGCAGATAGATCTACCATACGACTCAGCTATCCCACTGTTGGGAATATACCCAGAGGAATGGAAATCATCAAGTCGAAGGTATACCTGTTCCCCAATGTTCATCGCAGCACTCTTTACAATAGCCAAGAGTTGGAACCAGCCCAAATGTCCATCATCAGATGAGTGGATACGGAAAATGTGGTACATCTACACAATGGAATACTACTCAGCTATAAAAACGAATGAAATACTGCCATTTGCAACAACATGGATGGACCTTGAGAGGATTATATTAAGTGAAACAAGTCATGCACAGGAAGAGAAATACCACATGTTCTCACTTATTGGTGGGAGCTAAAAATTAATATATAAATTCACAGACACACACACACACACACACACACACACAAACCGGGGGGGGGGGGTAAGAAGATATAACAACCACAATTACTTGAAGTTGATATGACAAGCAAACAGAAAGGACATTGTTGGGGGGAGGGGGAGAGGGACGGAGGTTTTGGTGATGGGGAGCAATAATCAGCCACAATGTATATTGACAAAATAAAATTAAAAAAAAACAAAAGAAATAGAGACCATGGTACTTTTTCCTCTTCCGTCTGTATTCTGTACACCTTTTATTACTTTTTTTTTTTTTTTTTGCTTTACTTCAGTGGCTAGAACTTACATTATGATGCATGCAATAAGAGTGGTTAGAGTGGGTATCCTTGCCTTGTTCCTAATCTTCGGAAGAAAGCATTAAATCTTTCATTAAGTATAATGTTAGCTGTAGGTTTTTATGCCCTTTATCAAATTGAGCTAATTGTCCTCCATTGCTAACTTGTTGAGAGTTTTTGTCATAACTGTGTCGTACATTTTTTGAGTGCTTTTACTGTGTCAATTGATGTAGTCATATAATTTTTCTGTTTTGTTTTGTAGATATGTTGTATTACATTGATAGATTTTTGAATGCTGAACCAGCATTCCATACCTGGTATAAATCCCAACCAATCACCGTGTATAATTCTTTGTATACATTGTTGGATTTAATTTGCTAATATTTTGTTGGATAATTTTTGCATTTAAGTTCATAAGATATATTGGCCAGAAGTTTCATTTTTTTGCACTGTTTCTCTGCTTTTGACCACTTTATATGGCCTTATAAAACGAGTTTGGAAGTGTTCCCTACTCTTCTATTTTCTGAAAGAGATGTAAAATTGATTTTAATTTTTCTTTAAATGTTGATAGAATTCTCTGGTGAAAACATTTGGGCTTGGAGATTTCTTTTTCTAGAGGCTTTAAATTATGAATTAAATTTCCTCAATTGTTGGAAGGATATTCAAGTTACAAATTGCTTCTGGGTGAGTTTTGGTTATTCATGGTTTTCTAGGAATTGATCCAGTTCTTCAAAGTATTTGAATTTATGAGTGTAGGGTTGTTTGTAGTATTCCCTTTATCATCTCTTTAATGGCTACAGAATCTGTAATGAGATCATCTGTTTTGTTCTAATATTGGTGATTTGTGTCTTCTCTCTCTTTTTTATTTCTAAGTCTTGCTAGAATATCAATTTAATAAAATTTTTCACAGAAACAGCTTTTTGTTTCATTGATTTTCTCTGTTATTTTTCTATTTTCAATTTTATTGGAAATCAATGTTTTTGAGTTCTACTCTTATTATTATTTCCTTTATTTTGCCTTCAGTTTATTTTCTTCTTCTAATTTCTGAGATAGCGACTTGAGTTATGAATCTGAGGCCTGTCCTCATTTACAACATTTAGTCCTATAAATTTCCCTCTCAGCACTGCTTTAGCTGCACCCCACGTATTTTGATGTTATAGATTAATTTTCTTTCAGTTCTATGTGTTTTTTAAAAATTTTTATTTGAGGGTTCTTCTTTGACACATGAATTGTTTAAAAGTGTATTGTTTAATTTCAACATATTTAGAGATTTTCCTTTTTTTCTTTTGTTGATTTCAAGTTTGATTCTATTATTATCAGAGAACATACTCTCTAGGATTTTAATTTTAAAAACTTTGTCAAGGTTTATTTTATGGTGAAAAATATGATAAATCTTGCTGCATGTTTCATGGACACTTGCAAAGATGTGTTTTCTGCTGATGTTGAGTGGAGCGATCTCTATATATTAATGAAATCCTGTTGGTTGATTGAGTTGTTCTGTTATCCCTTCTTCTTTCTCCTCACTTTTTCTGCATGGAATAGTAAACTATCTTCCTCTGCTGCTCATACTTGTGATTTTAATACCTCACCTTCCTACCCTATAGTGTTCAACTCTGGCGACTCACGATAACCCCTTGGACACTGCCCCCAGAGATTTCGATATAATGGTGTCAGGTAGAGGTCAGGCATGGGTATTATTAAGGCTCCTCAGATAATTCTTGAACTGAAGGGATTAATCAAATTATTTTTCTATCTATTTATCCTTCTAAGAAGACTTCTGGTGTTAGATAGTAGCATCATCTAGCAATATCCAAATTCAATAACCAAATGTTATTGCAAAAACAGTGTATATAAAGAAAAATGCTTATCACATGATTTCTTACTCAACCAAAAATATCCTTTATCTGAGATCTTCAGATCTTGTCTAAACAGTTACCCACTAATAGAATATGCAACATCATTTGATTACATATCTTAGATAATCAAAATATCCAAAAAGGAAATAAAACTTCCACCACCTTACATATGATTACATCTTTTGAAACTGAAGGTACATAGTTTATTTTATTTTTATTTCAATGTAGTCACAGTTATTATTTTTTTACTGTATACTCACCAATTTTTGTAACAATGTTGGCTAGTATAAATTCTGACATTTAAAAAATTTTTTTCTTGTGTGTTATACAAACACGCGATATGATCGACTAACTTTATTTTTAACTTGTTTTTTGCTTTATTTTAGTTTTGTGTAAGAATGAGTTGTAGGGAAGTTCGATTCCATATTAATTCCACTTGTGTTGCATCTAGAGATTGCAATCTGCATGGAGTAAGTAACAGCAGTGTTCATTTTAAGCAGCATGCTTTTAATAATTTAATAAATAATTTGGGGTTAAAAAATTATTTGAATGTTTGTCATTTTCATGGTATTTTGTGTCATTTAACAGTCTATAATTTGTAGATCCAATCTTGTCTTCTTAACAAACTTGCTAAGCTATTTATTAGAGAAGATAAAGGGAAAACATTTTTGATGTATAAAATATTTGGTAAATATGTGGGGTGAATATGCTGTAAGCACCAGAAGTGCCTGTGTAACTGTGTAACCAAAATTATCTTATTTTTATAGAGAGAAGGCAGAAACTTATAATGGTCATTAGAATTTTCTTGCTAGTCTTGCTGGTTAATTTAGATTCTGTGATGGGAGTTGAAAGATTTTTTTAAAAAAGAAATTGAGTTGGTGACAGATGTTAGATGTACTTTCCAAAGTATGGACAATAGCAAGGAAAATTTGACAGATTTGTCTGTTAAGATAAATTTTCTAGAATCAGATGCTCTGTGGAGTAAGTATAGACAAATCACTGGTCCCCACTAAAAGCCATTTTTATACAAAAATTATTCTATTTTTTATTATTCTAGATTTGCAACAATTTTAACCACTGCCATTGTGATAAAGGGTTTTATCCTCCTAACTGCAAACCAAGGAAAGGAGAGTTTGGAAGTATCGATGACGGACACATGATCAAAACTGGTTAGCATCCTTAAAATTTTATTAGCTGAGTACAATATGTAAGAGAATAAACTATTGTTTCCAAACTAGATTACAAAGTGACTGATGTCAACATGGCCTTATTTGATTTGTAAAATTTAAAAACTCTTGACAGTGTAAGTTTGTACTCTTTTTTTCTTAGCAGCATTGACACTTTTAAGAAAAAGTGTA